>NC_041387.1:444351018-444422714 GCF_002162155.2 Triticum dicoccoides | reverse complement strand
CACACACACACATAGAGAAGTCGTTCTCTCCCCCAAACACCAACACACAAGCACATTAACACCCCTCTCTCTTGTAAAGTCCGGACCCCAACATAGGTCTCTATCACTTTGTCTCTCGGGCATGCACACATCTGTTCCCTCACTCTCTAGGTCTCCCACTATCTCTCTTACCCAAGCACACGCACTATGTAGAGTGTATATTTCCCATACACACAAAACGTCGCCCCCAAACGTCTATCTCCCTAGTTATGTGGATCTAGCGCACTCACCTCACACACCACCCCCACTGCAAACAAGCACACTTTGTCTCCTTGTGCACCACTCTCCTCTTTCTATCTCTCACACATGCGGACCCGCCCCAGCTCCTTCCCTGCATACATATATGTCGTGACTCTTTGCATAGCTCCCTAATGTATAATCATTCTCGATTTCGCACATTGTTCTCTACACCATCTATTCTAGATCTCTCATGAAGTCCCTATCACACACACGATGACTCGCTTCCCTTGCGTCTCCGTTCATAGGACAATTTCGGACAACATCAACATTGTCTCCCTATCTATACGCCATTTATGGACACAAACGACCCCTCTCGCCCCCTCTCTTCCTCTCTCTCTCTCCGTCGCTAGCTCTCTCTTTCTCTCGCTCTCACACCCCTCTCCCGCCCACACACTCGATGTCTCTTCCAAATAGTCTGCTCGCCCAGCCCGCACCCGTGCTATCCCGCTACTACACATGTCACACCATTCCCCATTCCCTTATACTAGGTTCACATCATCAGTGGTCTCTCTACTCCACGTACACTCTCTCCCTCTCACACACAAATGCGTGCACAAACACACACAAACACACACAAACACCCATTTATCTGGATCCTCATCTCTCCCCATGTCCGCATGTGTATCTCACACACTCACTCTCTAATTATGTATATGTGTCTCCACATTACACAACACAAAGCCCCATGTACATGTCTCTCTCTATCCTCCACACACATAGACACAAAGAATTTGTTATCATTGCCTTAGTCTCTAACATATCACACACGCACACTGTCTCTCTCTCCCGCAAACATGCTCATCAAGGGTTTCCCCGTGAATAACTTACCGTCTATTCATCAACAGTCATGGCAGTACGGCAAACACGAGACGTGAAAAAGAATAAATATACACGTGCTTAGACCACCTAGTATGACTACTAGGACTAGAGCAAGCCAAAAAGCGCGCCGCCGTCACCCCCTCCTTGTCGGCGATGAGAAAATCTTTGTTTTACACAGTCGAGAAGTCATTGTGCTAAGGCCCCACATGCCGAGGTGTTGAATAGAATGTAGATGCTAGTTTACGGAATCAAGTATCGATAATACGTTTGTATCTCCATACTTATTTTTCTTCTCTTATAAAAAACCGAGTTGGTGATGATGGTACGTGTGCCATCTTGCAATATAGACCGTCCGATCTATATCTGATGGATGGAAATTAAACTAAAAGATACTCGCACCCCTCTCCACATTTGCAGACAAGGCCTTCCCTCGTTCATCCCTATATCCAACAAACCTCATTGTTGAGCAATTAAGAAAGGAAGCCTCTGAAACAAACTGGCCTGGTGGCCGCTGTCGGCGTTGTTAATCCCCGTGCCTCCGCTCAGTCTGACCACCAACCACCACCATACCCCACTCCTCTTCACCTTATCTCATATTTCTCGAGATATCATTAGTTTTTACACATGGGATTACTCCTGCAAGGGTCTCACAATAAGTGTTTTATAAAAAAATGCATCTTGATGTTCCGTGCAATGCACGGATCTTGCTAGTACTCCTACACAAGACTAAGTTGGTGATGCTGGTGTGTCTGCCATCCGTCGTTTCTGACCATTAGATCTACATCTAAAAATTGTGAGGTAAGTTGTTGCCTTTTCTCACCAACATCCCACTTGTCTACCAATTTCCAGAAAAACCCATAATTAGTATCTTAAAACCAACCACATCCCTCCCTGACCTCACCAAAACAGCCCAAGGAATATATTCTAATTGAAACATAATATATCTCTAGTGACATATGTATATCAAAATTAGAGTGTTTTGTACCAAGTTTGTGAATAGGTATTATTCTAATTATGATTCATTGCAACGGACATGAACATTGCTAGTATTTCCAACCATGCATTTTTTTCTAGTATTCCATAGTTTCGAGTTTTCCATCAAGATATTAGTCACTCATGGTTGATATTTACTTTCAATCATGTACACATATGCACTATGTAACTAGCCTTGCTTATTGGCTTCCAAAGCTTAACTTTCACTCCTACTTAAAATATGTAGAGTATTTAACAAAAAACTACCACTTTCAACCAGCCCTAGGAAGAATCTATTGTACAAAAAATAGCAAAAACATACGCAAAATTTCTTAATCCACGCCAAAAACTACTACCAAGTACTCCTACCGATTAGGTTCGTTTAAACTCATTTATGACTGGGTTGGCCCACACGTCCGTGCTGACGAGGCAGCTTAAACCAACACATTTTGTTTGACCGTTGACACTAGGGACCCACATTTGACCTTCTATCCTGTTATTCCCCCTCAAATCATTATTTGTCCTGAACATTACTTCAAACAGTACTGATGCATGTTGGTCGGTGGCGCCGGTGATGAGCGAGTTGGCTACTGCTCCGCCGGACGGGCCGGACGCCGCGCTGGCCTCCGCACGGGTTGGCAGACTGGCCCGAGTGTGACTCATGAGCGAGCAAGCCGCCGTGCTGGCCTTCGCTCGAGCCAGATGGCTGGCCTGAGCGCGGCACATGCGAGCAAGCCACCGTGCTGCCGTGCCAATCTAGCTAGCAAACCTTGTAGACAAGCAGCTGGACGGAGCTATCTTGGCTAGCTAGCGGCCGCGAGCGCCAGACGGAGCTGTCATCTGGGCTGCCGCAACATGGGCTCCGCACCGCCTGCGGTTTTGACCTTGCCTTCCGCCGGCGGCGGTAGCTGCGTCCCATGGCCGGGGATGACTAGGTGGACGGGCCGGAGGTAGGAGGTCACTCGAGGATTTTTGTTGGTAAGAGCATGTACAATGGTTGATAAGGTAGTCTTATCTTAAGTCTGCCACGTATGAAAGTGGTAGTAGTTTCTTGGCATTTTAGTGGTTTCTTGCATTATTAGGGGTTTCTTGTAAGGAACAATGTACGTACTACTAGCGACAAAAGGCGATTCTAGGTTGCGTTGTACTCCAACGAGTACTACTAGTGGTCGCGGGAGTGTATACCTCGTTTTGTGGGTTCGATCCCGGCCGAACGCACGGTGGCCTTTTTTTTAAAATAGTAATACTACACTTCGCTGCGAGCCAATATTTTACACGGGTAGTTTGAGTTTTGAAGTCGAACGGACGTGCGGCCCCACAATCTGGGTGCACTGGACAGCCTAGCCACGTGAACGGGTTTTCCTTCCCGGCATCCCGTGGCTCGCGTGCTCGCCGTAGCCGCACCTCGCTTGTAGCTTCCTCATCAACTAGTAGCATATTTAAACTAGTGCCTCCCAATTAAGCCCGAGGAGCCGGAAAAGCCCGACGGGGCATTGGGAACTGTGCAATATGGCTCTGTACGTAAAGTGCTCTACTACTACTCTGTAGCTTGTGGCGTTGCACGCATGGACTTCACTCCATTATCGGCTCTACTATAAAAGAAATTCCTCTTGGCGTGTTTTTTTAAACGGAGGCAAAAGCTTTGCTTCATCTCATTCATAAAGAAGGAACTACTAACAAAGTTCGACGAGATCCATTACACCTCCACAAATGGAAGCGAAAAGCCTAGTCTCGCTGTATCAAATAACTCAAATGTTCTGCCCCCGCAATAACCGTCGCTGATAAACAGGCTGCTAGTGTGTGCGTGAGAGGAACGGCTGAGTAGTCCAGCTACTCCTACGTGAGAGGAGTGGCTGAATATAGCACCGAGAGTACCCACTAGGCCACTACGCAGGTGTACTTCCCCTGCATTGATAGTACAGCGATGGTTCTAGAGAACAGTAGTACCCTCCACTTCTAACTGTAGCTCCTTGGCCCTGAGATTCAAGAGTTCAAAACTGGTGCACTATACTATACTAGACTAGAAGTACAGTACATCGCACTACTAGTTGAGAAAAGTAGTACTAGTACTGCTATAGTACGAGTACGTACTCCTCCGTCACATAATGTAAGACATTTTTTGACACTAGTTGGCGTGTACAAAAAATGGCAAAAACATACCCAAAATTTCTTAATCCACGCCAAAAACTACTACCTAGTGCCAAAAATTTCTTACTAGTGCTATTATTTACAGTATAATGCAATCCCATAACGTTCCATAATGCTATTACTAGTAGTAAATAATAGCCTCACCCCTTCGCTGAGGAACGATCTACAGTTGGAAGGGACGAGGCCATGCAATTACTATGCTCTTATCTCCTCCTCGCCAGTTCCCCTCCCCCCGAAGAGAAGGCAGTTCGTCGCTGCTCCCATGGATTCGCCAGGCGGTTCTCCTCGTCGGGGCTAGGAGACCTTGGATGACGATCCTCTGGGAGAAATTGCACGCCGCTCCGACGTCCTCGCCGCCGCAAGACTCGGTGCTTCCTGCACCAAATTTTTCAAGATGCTGCTTAAACAGGCTTGGGAAAAGGCCATGCTTGTTGGTCTTCCATGCGACCTCGAGGAGAAGGTTCTTCTATGGGACAATCCTTCGAATAGTCCACTGCTCCCTGTCCATGATTGCACGTTGACTCCGCTAGAGTTGCCGATGTTGAGAGGTAGTCGGATTTTGTCCGATGAGCAGGTCAGTAATGGAGTTTGATCATGTAGTACTTAGTTATTCCATTTCCATCCCGTAATTTCTCCGCTGCCCACCGTCTTATATATAGGTCTGGGTCGGTGCCAACGAAGATTGGCTTGCATACCTCCGGCCGGATACCACCATCATTTTGCACAACATCCACAACAGTGCGGCCGTTCCGGTAGACCCCTTCTCCACCATTGGGATCGGCCTTCCGGACTGGCTGGGCTTGAATACGTATGATTATGCCTACATGAGATTGAAGAAGATAGCAATTGCAGACCCGCCGACAAAGCGACGTGGCTACGACGATTACTATCTCATCGCGGTGTTCGATATAAGGATTGCCATCAATGCAAGACGCAGTAACGGCAGAGGCTGGCGCATGTTGGCGGCGGCAGATTTGTACCCCTACACGTTCGAAGACATCGTGCGCCATCTAGGACGCATCTTCGCGGTGACAAGCCAGGGGACTTGTTTCATCTGGTTGCCATCCTACGGTACGGGAGATTACAAACGGAATGCACAAACCATCATTTGCATCCCTAACGGTACTCTATTATTTTGCAGGGACCAGTCATCCCCCGATCAAAATAAGATCGGCGATCCTAGATGTGCATTTGCATCTGCGATTCAGTCTAACCTGGAACCTTGTAGCTAACTTTGGCATATAGGGATCAACTATCTTAGCAGTCATTACCCATGGTACCACTGATGTGCAACATGGTCACACAATCTACCACGATCGGACCGTCACCATCTACCCAGGTATTCCATTTTTAACCCTCCCGCCTTCTCTTTCATTGTTGTACTAGTAGTATAGTTAGTAGTACTAGTAGGAGTACTTTTTACCTTGGAGGACGCGTATAGCTAGCTAGGCCCTTGAAGACTTGAACCCACTAGCTACCACCATTTTTGTTTTTCCATGTCTTACTATCTCATCCATGTAGCCAAGAGTGGCTATATATAATAAGCCGGTTATTTTACTTCCTCTATACCGGAGTAGTACTATTTGCTGCACAGTATTACTGACCGCCATATTTGAGGACAACATTATTATGTATGGGCCTTGACTATGTACGTCACCATGTGTCCAGATCTGGGATGCCGCATGTACCAGATGAACGGCGCCGTGTTCGACCCCTATGATGCTACGTGGGTGCCGAGGAACACTCTTGGAGAGTACTCACTTTTCATCAGGGACAGCTACCCCATTGTGAAGTGGATGCCACCTTCCGTGCACGACACGGAAGGCCTGCCATTCATGAAGCATTGCTGTGTCTTCATTGTGCACCACCGGATGAACGACATGCTGGGACACGCCATCCCTGATTTATGCCACTTCAGCTTGGATGAGTCTCCATCGTGTGGAACCGGACTAGAAAGCTGCGACAATGATTCCCGTTGCCCACCGCTATGGATCGTGCCATCCATGAAGAACACCTGGGACTGGGACCTGGAGGAGGACATGCATGTAGCCCATCTATAACGCGTAAGTGGAGTACGGTAATTGTGAACGGTAGCGCTGTGAATATATGTAGACTAGTCGTGCACAAATTTATCACATGAATTGGAGAAGAACTTGTGTGGCATACTAGCATTTGTCCTTTAGAATTTATTACTAGTAAATGTGTTATGTGTACGTGCAACTTGTGTGGTTGTTGCACGGGCTCCAACACACTCTTTGAGAAAAAAAGGTGGCACAGCTTTGGATATACGTGACGTGGTGGCATCACACAGTAGCATCGTTCGCTATAGTTGTAGTACACTCCTACTAGGACGACAACTCCTATAAAACCTTGCGCTTGGCTCTTTGCCTCTTCGGGAGGTTCAACAGTTCGTACTCATGTGAACTTTGCACTTGGCTCTTCGCCTCTTCGGAAGGTCCAACAATGATGATACTACAGTACAATATGCTTCTGGCAATCTGACACCGATTGAACTGCTGCACGTCCACCACGAGGGCGAGGGCGAGGGCGAGGGAGAGGGAGAGGGAGAGGGAGAGGGCGCTGTAGTCAAAACCCTCTTCTCGTCCTACGAACCACCGCGCGCGTGGGCGAGGGAGAGGCGTAGTAAGCAAGCTTCTCCTCGTTCGGCGAGTTGACGGGACACACAAAGGGAGTACTAGTACTAGTAGTAGTCCATACTGCGTCCTTTCCGATTAATATGGCTTAATTTGAAACGAGAAAAATACACTGGCGGTCAACGTATGTAACAATACGCTCTTTACGGTGACTATATATAGTTTTGTGGTGATTATACAATCACTAGCTCATCGTAGAGCATCGTATTGCACCCTACTGACCGGCCACATAGTCGTCGTGGCACTTTGTTGACTGGTTAAATTGTCACCTGGTTTCTGGGTCCCACCTGTCAGTTGGCAGAGCAAAGAAATCAGTTAAACAAAACTTTACGCAGGCGCGGCACGAGTCCAACCCTTGCGTGCGAACTGTCCTGGCTGTGTATGTGAGTGCATGCACGTGTCCTCCCTCGGTCTTCCAACAAAGAGTGTACATCGGCTACAAAACAAAGAGTGTGGTACATAATGTACATCTACACTTCCAATGCATTTAGCCTTTAATCTAAATCGACATTGATTGATTAATGCACCAACTTGTGCTGTAGGTATAGGCTACATGTCTATCCTGAATTACAGCATGCAACGGCCTTCATTTAATCTTCTTATCTCAATGGTCGCATGCACGCATAAGTCTGCTACTTTTGGGCGTTAATTATGCCCTGGTCAATGTGTAAATCTCTAAATGTACAGTCTTTCACGGATGTAGGGAGTAGGTTGAGCACTTGAGCGTGAGCGTGTGTGTTGCGTCGTGTGCTGTGTGCCGCATGGGTGCGTGAGTGTTGCGTGCGTCCATGTGTATGTGTGAGTGTTGCATGTTGCATGCATGCATGCATGCATGGGGCTTACTCCCTGCCATTGACATGTTCATATTTCAAGCTTCCCCTGTTCCCTCCATATGGTGATACTCCCTCTGTTCCCAAATAGTACAGAGTAAAAGCCTCCCTCTGTTCCCAAATACGGAGTATTTGTCTTTCTACAGATTTCAACAAGTGACTAGGTACGGAGCAAAATGAGTGAAGTGAGCGTAGAGGCATAGGGATACTGTAGAAAGGAAGTCCTCGCGATCCATTATTCCCCATCTCGGTCAGAGAGAACTATTCAACTAGTCTTCGCAGTGAAGTGACAATACACGCTACAGCAGATGGGACACGTAATTAATAAGCTGAACCAGCGTGTTGTTGTTACTAAATCAGCCTTACCCAGTACCGCCATCATGTTTGCCAGTAGAGCATGCTTCCGCAAATATGCCTACGCACCTCTGTCCTCCATTAAATGACATATGGGCCCTCTTGTGGTAGACCCACATGTCATCGATGTAACTATTTACACTCCAAAGGACGGTATATCCGGGTAGTAGTACTAGTAGAATTGAAATTTGATGCACTTTCTTCCCCATCTTCCACTCTTCTTCCTCCTCTCTTCCCCATCGTTGGCCGCACACCATTTACCCCCGCTCACTGCTCGCCCGCCCGCGCCATCTTCCTTGGTAGCACGCGCGTACCATATCCCCCCTGCTCACTGCTCGGCCACATGAGGAGAAGCTTCTTCGCCCGCCCGATCGAATCCACTTCCCCGCTGGCTCGCAGGCACCGAAAACCCCAATGGCAGAACCAATTGACATGCAGAGCCGCGATTGGAATTCCCTCCCCGATGTTCTCTTGGAGCAGATCTGTAGTCGTATGGACCTACTCAGCACCATCTGTCTGGCCACATGCTCGGTGTCTTTGTACCGTCTACTCATCTGCAACCGGGCGGCTCTTTTGAAGACACCCTGCTTGCTGATGCCCGATCCTCGCAGGTGGCCCAGACACCGACTTGACGATCCTACGGAGGTTGCCGTGGTGCCCCTCGACATGCTACCACTATCCGTCCACATGTCCTTCATGCGCGGCCACTACTGGGCGGGCATGAAGGCCAACTGGATCGTCCTCATCCACCACACTGGTAGTCCATGGCGTCTCATGGATATCTACACTCTGCGAGAGATCACCCTTCCATCGTTGGATACCGCCGACATCGAGCCTCGCGGCCCGCCGGACACTCCTGCCTACTACGCATGAGACGCGTCAAGTTTTTGGCTCGACCTCTGTTTGCAGAAAGTTGTAATCTGCGAAGTGCCCACACCATCAGAAGACTACATGGATTACAAGCTCATTGCCTTGTTCAACATGGGATTAGTCTATCTGGAATCCGGTCGCCATACATGGTTATGGCTCATCATCAATCCTGTTGAGGCAACATTTCTGTCTGATGCTATAGTGCACGATGGCATCGTTTACGCGGTCGACACACAGGTTGGCTGCCTATACTGGTAGAATCTATCGTCGTGTAATTGTTCTATCTCATCTCATCTTTACCTTATGAATACGACTGCCTATTCATTTGTTACAAATTTAGAATGCATAGCATGTCTATAACCACATCATTGCTATGTGTTCCTCTCATCTCCTAGTTTTTTATGACCACACATGTTATTGTTAGAGTTGATACGAGAACAATTGGCATCTAATGATTGTTAGAATACATATTATGAGCATAACATCATGATTGCTATATGTTACTCTTGTTTACAAGATTTTTATAACAACGCATGTTATTGCTTAGAGTTGATATGAGAACAGTAGTAGTAAGTGCTATGGTAGAATATGAGTAGGCGCTGTCATAGCTGTTTTCCTCTCATTGTTACATGATGTTTGAACCATGACATATTGCTAGAATATGAAAGCCATTGGCTTATTTTTTTAACTTGGGGTATGATTATGACCACGGCATTGCCATTCTCTGTCTATGATATGTGTCACTGTTATAATAATCTTAATTCCACACATACTCTGAACATGATTGTTTATTTTTGTCCTTTTGGTCTCCAATTTGAATTGTTGCAGTAGACGCCAATGCACTGGCCTTCATGATTCCAGGACCTCGAATCATACCAGCCGATGGGTGGTGGTTTATCGCTCATTCAGCTGACGACGATCATTTGATGCTCATTCGCACGTACCAAATTGACCAAACCATTACATCAAACCACATGCAGTACAATGCGTGGGGCGTTCGTGACATTGATGGCTATGGCTGCTTCGTGTTCGAGAAAGATCCCAGCTCCGTAGGGCCAGGCGTATTCAACTGGAGGCGGGTTTACAGCCTCGGCAACCACTCCTTGTTCCCCGGGTTCAATTAAACAATCATCCAACCAATCATCGATCATATCACCGACGATGATTACTGTGCTATGCAACTTCCATTCACAAGGGGGGGCTGTGTTTACACATCATACCATGGGTTTCATGAATCACCATATCCAGAGATTCATCGACACAGCTTGTTGCCCGGTAATCTTCAGTGTGTGAAAGGCATCAAGCTTCCATGCGATGGATGGCTTTTGCAAACCCGACATGCGGTGATGTGGTTCATACCAACAGAAAATATGCACAACTTGATTCGTGCTGATATCTAGACTGAGCCATGTATTCTGCTGCTGTAGCACGACCCTCTTTTGTTGGATATTATGTACTATTGTTAGTTTGAAGCACTCCTCTGGTTCGAAGGATAAATACCTTCCTGGGATCAAGTGCATCCTAACTCACCTGCGTAGGATGTACTGATAATGATGATGGAGATGCTGTGCAGAAGCCATATATATCAGTTAGGCTTCAAGTGCATACTTGTTAGTTAAACCTACGTATAAATTGTGACACTAAATACGACTAGTAAGTGGTACATTAGCAGTACTAGTATACGTCGGTCAAATTATTCATCATGTCCACACATTGAATTGACGTGACAACACGTTGCACGTGAGGTGACACAAGAATCCCGGCGGCGTGTTCGGGTATTCTGGACTTCAGATTTGGAGTACCACTTATCTGTCAAAATCTTTCATCATTCACTTAAAACAGTCGATTGATCATACATTGAGTACCATATAACTAGAATTACCGATGCAAGTCCAAGAAGGATTGGCCGGTGCTGTCGGCTGGCGTCAAGTTCGATCCCACGGATCAGGAGCTGATCGAGCATCTTGAGGCCAAAGTGAGTGCTGACAGCGCAAGATTTCAGTCTCTCATCGATTTGTTCATACCAACCATCGACAGCGAGCACGACATATGCTACACCCACCCTGAGAAACTTCCAGGTAAGACACCGATCGGCCGTCTACTTGCACAAACATATTCCTTTGTTTATAGCTCTATTTTTCTTTTTAGATGCAGACCTGGTGAAGCAATTACAATTTGACAGTTAATAAACAGTGAATCAAGTGACTGCAACATGCCAAAGATGTTATGAAAATGCCAACTAGGTACACTAAAACCTGTATTCCACAATACTGCAGGTATCACACTGAGTGGCCTAAGGAAGCATTTCTTCTAGCGCAATTCCAGGGTGTTCAAAAGGGGCACGTGGACGCGTCGCAAGATACAGTCGGAGTGCGGCATGCACGCGATGTGGCACAAGACCGGCAATACCTTGCCGGTGATGGTCAACGGCCGGCAGACGGGCAGCAAAAAAGGTTCTGGTGCTGCACACCAACAAGAACTTCGACCAGCAGAGGACCAACTGGGTGATGCACCAGTACCACCTCGGGGACCTGGAGCAAAAGAAGGAGCAGGAACTGGTCCTCTGCAAGATTTTCTACCAGATGAACACTAGGGCCAGGAGTAAAAAGATTATAAGTTAGTTAGGTATTGGTAGTTGTACTACCTTATCGTCCGCAAGTTGGTATTGTTGTTAACGATCTTTTGGTATGAACTTGCATTTGCTTCCAACCATCATGCCGAGGGTTGGCATAGATATAAAGCTGAATAATTTGTTTCGAAACGAATTTTCAGGCACCTGATTTTTATTTGATGGGTAGCATAAGCACCCGTCGTTTGAATTCCCATTACTCCAATTTTTTCGAAACAAGTGCATGCACTTATTATCACGATAAAAAACAATATCCGTGCTGCATCCCAGTTATCAGTCTGTACTTGCAGAATTCTCTCGTTTATTGAGCACGTATATTGTTTTTTCAGGTCGAGCAAGTTTCAACTGGGCTGCAGACTGCCCAGGGTTGGTTTTGTTTTTAACAGGCCCAGCCCATGACGACAACGGGGCACAAAGATCCAGTAGGTATCTACTGGCCTCCGGTCCGCCAGCGTTAGTTATATTTTGTCTTACAACATCCGCAGACAATTTTTTTACTGGATCAAACACACAGCCCAGTTCTATTTTCCTCTTGAAATGCATGTCCTACATCCATTTTCTAATCTCTACCTATAGTTTTACTAGTTCATATACACGTATCATTATATTGAAAACACATGAAATTCCCTTTTCATATTTACATCCTTATTTTTGTTGTTTTTTCCCACCCAGCGCTGATTTTTTTACCACCAGTTTTCCCTTAAACCAACTCAACTGTACCACGTCTTATTTGCTTACAAAAACAAAATGATTTTTTTGGCAAATCAATAAGTTCTTAAAAAAATGTTTATCATTTCAGGATTACAACAGTTCAGACTCCATCGAAATATGCAAAATAAGGTTGAACTTTTTGATCATGGTCCTCGGCAGAAAATGGGCTGTAATAAATTACTTAATAATTAGCAAATGGGTTGCAAATTATAAAAAATAGCAAATGGGCTTTATGTTGTCTGCCACAGATTTGGAGGCTGACTTGTGGGCCTACTAAGTTCATGCGTACACAAGGTTTCTCAAAAAATAAACTTAGTCAACAATCGACTCTACCAGCGTCAGACCGTTAGATGTCAATCTAACGGCAATCATGCTTCTTCAGTCTCTGATCTTCCTGCCCAGCCGCCCAAACCAGCGCCATCGGAACCGCCTACTCCCGCCTCCCTTGGCCGGCAGTGCTGCCGGGCAGGCCTCATGGCCCTATCATACTCGCATCCCTGGCATGCCTATCCCTCTACTCACCCACACCTCCTGTTATTTTCCGGCGACAACAGCCGAACCAGTCAACCCTCATACTCTCCACCGCGTGGGCAGCCACTGCCGTGTATTCCTTGGCTCCGTGTCTTTCCCTTCGTAGGCCTCGCCATTGTCCACCGCCCTGGTGCTCTCGGCGCGGCGTGGTCAACGATGTCCATCCAACGGCCGTAGTGCTTCTTCAACCTCTGGTCTTCTTGCCCCAGCCGCCCAAAGCAGCGCCGGTCGTGCCGCATGCTCCTGCCTCCCATGGCCGGCTGTGCTGCCGCGGAGGCCTCACCGTCCCCATACTACTCCCACCGCTGACCAGCCCATCCCTCCACTCACCCACTCCCCCTGTTATTGTGTGGCGACGGCAGCCTCACACCGTAGCCGAGCCAGTGAACCCTCGTACTCCTCTCCACGTGGGCATCCACTGCCGCGTCTTCCCCGGCTCCGCGTCGTCCCCTTCCTAGGCCTCGTCGTCGCCCACCGCCGTGGTGCTCTCGGCACGACATGGTCAACGACCGACTTCCATCGGAAGATTACTGTACGTGGAGAGGCTGACAGCTGGGTCCACGGTAGCCGCAAGGAAGTGCCTCCTTATTACGCGCAAAATAATTATTCCTCCACCTGACAGCAGGGACCCACCGGACGCACCACTAGTATTTCGCGGAAAAACGTTTCCCCTGACTGCTGGGACCCACCGGACGGGCCACCGTATTTCACGAAAAAAACATTTGCCCCTGACTGCTGGGACCCACCGGGCGGACCAACATATTTCACGAAAAAACATTCCCCCCGCTGTCAGCTCGGACCCACCGGAAGTGCCTCCTTGTTACGCATAGAAAAATCAATACTCCCCCTGCTAGCTGGGACCCACCATGGGGGGAGGTTGACTTGTGGGCATACTAAGTTGACGGGGACGGAGGGCTTTGTCAACTTAGTCAATATGAATGATTCTAGCTCCAGTGACTGTACGATGTCCATCCAACGGCCGTCATGCTTATTCAATCTCTGCTCTTCCTGCTCCAGCCGCTCAAACAAGCGCTGGTGGGACTGCCTGCTCCCTCCTCCCCGCGGCCGGCTGTGCTGCCGCGCAGCCCTCACCGCCCCACCGTACTCCCATCACTGGCCTAGCCATCCCTCTACTCACCCACACCTGCTGTTATTCTCCGACGACGGCAAACGAACCAGTAAACCCTCGTACAGTCGTACTCCCCTTCGCGTGGGAAACAACTGCCGAGTCTTCCCTGCCTCTGTGTCGTTCCCTTCCTAGGCCTCGCCGTCGTCCACCGCCCTGGTGCTCTTGGCGCGGCCTGGTCAACATGGTCAACAACCGACATGCATCTGAAGTGGATTGTACGTGGAGAGGCTGACAGCTGGGTCCATGGCCGCACGCAAGGAAATACCTCCTTATTATGCGCAAAATAATGATTCCTCCACCTGACATCAGGGACCCACCAAAAGGGCCTCTGTATTTCGCGAAAAAACATTACCGCTGCTGACAGCTCGGACCCACCAGCTATATCTTCGCACGCAAGGAAGTGCCTCCTTATTACGCACAAAAAAATGAATACTCCCCCTGTTAGCTAGGACCCAGTATAGTGGCAGGCTGACTTGTGGGCCTACTAAGCTGACGGGGACGGAGGGCTTTGTCAACTTAGTCAATATGCATGATTCTAGCTCCAGTGACCGTATGATGTCCATCCAACGGCCGTAGTGCTTCTTCAACCTCTGGTCTTCTTGCTCCAGCCGCCCAAACCAGCGCCGGTCGTGCCTCGTGCTCCTGCCTCCCGTGGCCGTCTGCGATGCGGCGGAGGCGTCACCGCCCGTACTACTCCCACCGCTGGCCAGGCCATCCCTCTACTTACCCACACTCCCTGTTATTCTGCAGCGATGGCAGCCCCACACCGCAGCGAACCAGTGAACCCTCGTACTCCTCTACGTGTGGGCATCCACTGCCGCATCTTCCCCGGCTCCGCGTCGTCCCCTTCCTAGGCCTCGCTGTTGTCCACCGCTTTGGTGCTCTCGGTGCGGCGTGGTCAACATGGTCAAGGAACATCTTCCATCGGACGTGGAATGTACGTGGAGAGGCTGACAGCTGGGTCCACGGCTGCAGCAAGGAAGTGCCTCCTTATTACGTGCAAAATAATTATTCCTCCACCTGACAGCGGGGACCCACCGGACGGGCCACCGTATTTCGCGAAAAAAACATTTCCCCCTGACTGCTGCGACCCACCAGCTACATCTTCGCACGCAAGGAAGTGCGTCCGAAAAAAAAACGATTCGCCCCCCTGAGTGCTGGGACCCACCAGCTACATCTTCGCATGCAAGGAAGTGCCTGACAGTCGGGACCCACCTGGTCGAAGCGTACGAAGCGTTGTCATTCTGGTCGCGAACGTGTACGTACATATATACTGGTGGATGTAGAGGCGCACATGTGTCGTAGTAGAGGCGCGCACGTAGCATGTACACGTACATACAGCGGCCAAGGTGCAAGAAAGAAAATACGGCCACATATGTGTACATACAGGCGGGGTCTCGAATGCCTACTCGCGCATACATACGGCGAGGGCTCGTGTACATGGCTGGGTAGAAACGGAGAAACAACATCGTCGTTGTGTTCATGGGGAGGCAATGAAATGCGTCGTGTTCATGGGGAGGCAACGGAATGCGTCGTGTTCATCGGGAGGCAACGAAACGCGTGGGAGCCAACCGGTTAGACGGAACAGGCGATGGAAACGAGGCCTGGCGTACCGCAGAATGGAGGAAACGGCCTTGTGTTCGACCGGCCACGTCTGAAATGGGATCCTGTTGATCGGGAGGGGCCTGGCGTACCGTAAAACGGAGGAAACGGACCTCCTATGGTCGAAACGGGGGTCCTGTTGATCGGGAGGGGTGTGGCGTACAGCAAAACGGACGAAACAGACCTCCTACGGTTGAAACGGGGGTCCTGTTGATCGGGAGGGGTGTGGCGTACCAGAAAACGGATGAAATAGTCCTCCTACGGTCGAAACAGGGGTCCTGTTGATCGGGAGGGGTGTGGTGTACCGCAAAACGGATGAAACGGACCTCCTACAGTCGAAATGGGGGTCCTGTTCATCGGGAGCGGTGTGGCGTACCGCAAAACAGGACTCCACGGGATACTGTTCATCTCCACCATCGACCTCCTCCAGCCTCCACGGGCTACCGTCGACCTCCTCCAGCCTCCACGGGCTCCTGTTCATCCAACCTCCACCGCGCGCTACTCCACCGGCTACTGTTCAACCACTCCTCCACAGGCACCCCTCCACTGTCTACTGTTCATCCAGCCCTCCACACCACGGGGTCCTGTTCAACCACCCCTCCACGGCCACCCCTCCACCGTCTACTGTTCATCCAGCCCTCCACACCACGGGGTCCTGTTCATACAGAGGCAACACCACCGCTCACTGTTCATCCACCCCGCCCCCACAATGCTCACTGTTCATCCAATCGATCGGCTTCAGTTAGCAGCAGTAGCAAAGGAATCACTCCATCGGGTTTAGTTAACAGCCATCGATCGATCGCTCGGGTTCAGTAACGCGTAGCCTGCAGTGCAATCGGTCAGGTTTAGTTAGAGCCCAACGCCTCGCTCGGGTTCAGTTAAAGCCAACGCCTCGCACACACGCGCATACGTGTACGAGAGAAACGCGCATCGCTCGGCCCCCGACCGCCCACCGTAACCAGCAACTCCCCGAAATTTTCCTCCCCCTCGTTTCTACAACGGTTTTTTCCATCATGGACGGCCCAAAGAATGTCATGCAACTGCGTCTCCAGCCCACCCAGGACGAAAAGCCCATTTTCTGTCATGATTTTTTGTCATAGAAGTAGGAGCCCACCACATCTATGATGATACCGGGTTTTGTCACAATTATCGTCATAGAAGTGTCATATGTATGACAGAAAAAATAATTGTTCGGCCCAAAATGTCACGGGTGTGTCTTTTTTTTATAGTGTTTATGGATCCTCTTTTGACGTTTGTTTGAGCAACCTTGATCGAGTTTTGCAGAGATGCGAAGACACTAGTCTCGTCCTGAATTGGGAAAAGTGTCACTTTATGGTTAATGAAGGCATTGTCTTGGGGCACAAGATCTCCGAGAGAGGTATTGAAGTTGATAAAGCCAAAGTTGATGCTATTGAAAAGATGCCATGTCCCAAGGACATAAAAGGTATAAGAAGTTTCCTTGGTCACGCCAGTTTTTACAGGAGGTTCATTAAGGACTTTTCTAAAATCTCTAGGCCTCTGACTAATTTATTACAAAAAGATATTCCTTTTGTCTTTGATGATGATTGTGTAGAAGCATTTGAAGTACTTAAGAAAGCTTTGATCACTGCACCTATTGTTCAGCCACCTGATTGGAATTTACCTTTTGAAATTATGTGTGATGCTAATTACATTCTCTAACCTAGGCAAGTTATCTGCAACGGGGTTCTCAGCTTTCCTGATGAACAATTAGCGATCGTCAATGCTTCTCGTACTGCTCCTTGGTATGCTGATTATGCTAATTACATTGTTGCTAAATATATACCGTCTAGTTTCACATACCAGCAAAAGAAAAAGTTCTTTTATGATTTAAGACATTACTTCTGGGATGATCCACACCTTTATAAAGGAGTAGATGGTGTTATTAGACATTGTGTGCCTGAGCATGAACATGAACAGATTCTACGCAAGTGTCACTCTGAATCTTATGGAGGACACCACGCTGGAGATAGAACTGCAGACAAGGTACTACAATCTGGTTTTTATTGGCCTACTCTCTTCAAAGATGCTCGTAAGTTTGTCTTGTCTTGTGATGAATGTCAAAGAATAGGTAACATTAGTAGACGTCAAGAAATGCCTATGAATTATTCTCTTGTTATTGAACCGTTTGATGTTTGGGGCTTTGATTATATGGGACCTTTTCCTGCCTCTAATGGTTATACACATATTTTAGTTGTTGTTGATTACGTTACTAAGTGGGTAGAAGCTATTCCAACTAGTAGTGCTGATCATAACACTTCTATTAAAATGCTTAAAGAAGTTATTTTTCCGAGGTTTGGAGTCCCTAGATATCTAATGACTGATGGTGGTTCACATTTTATTCATGGTGCTTTCCGTAAGATGCTTGCTAAGTATGATGTCAATCATAGAATAGCATCTCCTTATCATCCACAGTCTAGTGGTCAAGTAGAGTTGAGCAATAGAGAGCTCAAATTAATTTTGCAAAAGACTGTGAATAGATCTAGAAAGAATTGGTCCAAAAAACTTGATGATGCATTATGGGCCTATAGAACTACATACAAAAATCCTATGGGTATGTCTCCATATAAGATGGTTTATGGAAAAGCGTGTCATTTACCTCTTGAACTTGAACATAAGGCATATTGGGCTATCAAAGAGCTCAATTATGACTTCAAACTTGCCGGTGAGAAGAGGTTGTTTGATATTAGCTCACTTGATGAATGGAGAACCCAAGCCTATGAGAATGCCAAGCTTTTCAAAGAAAAAGTCAAACACTGGCATGATAAGAGGATACAAAAGCGTGAGTTTAACGTAGGAGATTATGTGTTATTATTCAACTCCCGTTTAAGATTTTTTGCAGGAAAACTTCTCTCAAAATGGGAAGGTCCCTACGTTATCAAGGAGGTCTATTGTTCTGGTGCTATAAAAATCAACAACTTCGAAGGCACAAATCCGAGGGTGGTAAATGGTCAAAGAATTAAACACTATATTTCAGGTAATCCTATCAATGTTGAAACTAATATTATTGAAACAGTAACCCCTGAGGCATACATAAGGGACACTTTCGAGAATGTTCCAGACTCCGAAAAGTTATAGGTATGTGGTACGGTAAGTAAACCAACTCCAAAACAACTCCAACGGCAATTTTTATCAGTTTTAGGATATTTAAGAATTTTAGGAAGAAAGAAGTAGTCCGAAAGGGACACGAGGCCCCCACGAGAGTGGAGGGAGCGCCCCCCTGTAGGGCGCGCCCCCCTGTCTTGTGGGCACCTCGTGTGTCTCCTGGACTCCGTTTTCTTGCACGTTACGTATTTTTGTCGGTAAAAATTCATTATATATACTCCCGAAGGTTTTGACCACCGTATCATGCAAATATCCTCTGTTTTCGTTTCGAACTGTTTCTGTTGCAGATCTAGAGCACCATGACTTCAACCTCGTCCAACAACGAAGACAAGGATGCTTGGCTATTGAAGATAGAGCTGAAAAGAGAAGAACTAGAAGAGATCAATAAGGATGAAGGGACCAAGAAGGCCATGGAGGTTCAAGCTCCGGCGGTGAAAGAAGAAGACATCCCTCAACCTTTACCTAACCTTTTCACTCCAACAGAGATTGAAGCTTTCAAGATGATTGACTTAGCTCACATACAGAACAAATATCTTACACAGGAGAATAACCTTTTGAAGGATCATATCGCCGGACTCAAGGGCATTATCCGCAAGTTGGAGGAGCTTTTACGCTCGATGTGCGATTATCCACCGTCATCATCACCACCTCCATCACCTCCGAAGAAATAATCACATGAGTATGGGCACTCCCCTTGGCAACTGCCAAGCTTGGGGGAGGTGCCCCGGTATCGTATCACCATCACACTCTTATCTTTACCATTTTATTTAGTTCGATCCTTTTAGCAGTATCTTGATCTAGTAGTTTGAAGTTTTGATATCAAATAGTTTTGGGTTTTGCTTTGTGATCTCTTTATGTAATCAAGTCCGTGAGCTATCTATAATAAATATTAGTGTTGAGTCAAGGGCTTTGCTATGTTGCTATGATCTTGAGAAAGTAGAAAGAATAATGGAGTTCATATTGATCTTACGGATAGTGATAACTTCACACATAGAAAGTATGAAGCATAAAAATTGTTGAGAGGTGATAAACTTAGCCTTGGTCATCGTTGCAATTAATAGGAAGTGATAAGGAAAGAGGGGTTCACATATAAATATATTATCTTGGACACCTTTTATAATTGGGAGCACTCATTAAGTATGACATGCTAAAAGAGTTGATGTTGGACAAGGAAGACAATGTAAAGGTTTATGTTTTCCGGCATCTCAGTTAAAGTATATTGTCATTGACCTTCCAAACATGATGAGCTTGCCTTTCCCCCTCATGCTAGCCAAATTCCTTGCACCAAGTAGAGATACTACTTGTGCTTCCAAATATCCTTAAACCCAGTTTTGCCATGAGAGTCCACCATACCTACCTATGGCTTGAGTAAGATCCTTCAAGTAAGTTGTCATCGATGCAAGCAATAAAAATTGCTCTCTAAATATGTATGACTTATTAGTGCAAAGAAAATAAGCTTTGTACGAACTTGTTGTGGAACTAATAAAAGCGACGGACTACATAATAAAGGTCCACATACAAGGGGCAATATAAAGTGACGTTCTTTTGCATTAAGATTTTGTGCATCAACCCTAAACGCACATGACAACCTCTGCTTCCCTCTGCGAAGGGCCTATCTTTTACTTTATGTTTTTACTTTATGCTTGAGTCAAGGTGATCCTCACCTTTCCCTTTTTCATTTTATCCTTTGGCAAGCTCCTCGTGTTTGAAAGATCGTGATATATATATCCAATTGGATGTAAGTTAGCATGGGCTATTATTGTTGACATCACCTAAAGGTGAATACGTTGGGAGGCAACACAATAAGCCCCTATCTTTCTCAGTGTCCGGCTGAAACTCTATAACCACAAGTACTACGTGAGTGTTAGCAATTGTAGGAGACTACGAGATAGTTGAGTATGTGAGCTTGCTGAAAAGCTCTATGGTTGACTCTTTCTGATGTTATGATAAATTGCAATTGCCTCAATGACTGAGATTATAGTTTGTTAGTTCCCAATGAAGTTTTTGAACCATACTTGACATTGTGAATTGATTGTTACTTAAGCATAAGAAATCATATGTTAAGTTCTATATATGTTGCTATTATAAGAATGATCATGATGCCCTCATATCCGTATTTTATTTTCATCGACACCTCTATCTCTAAACATGTGGACATAATTTTCGATTTCGGCTTCCGCTTGAGGACAAGCGAGGTCTAAGCTTGGGGGAGTTGATACATCCATTTTGCATCATGCTTTTATATCAATATTTATTGCATTATGGGCTGTTATTACACATTATATCTCAATACTTATGGCTATTCTCTCTTATTTTACAAGGTTTACCATGAAGAGGGGGAATGCTGGCAGCTGGAATTCTGGCTGGAAAAGGAGCAAACGTTGGAAACCTATTCTGCACAGCTCCAAAAATCCTGAAACTCCATGGAACAACCTTTTGGAATTAATAAGAATTTCTGAGCAAAAGAAATTCGCCAGGGGGCCCACACCCTGTCCAGGAGACAGGGGGCGCAACCCCCCTATAGGGCGCACCCTCCTATCTCCTGGGCCCCCTGGTGGGCCTCCGGTGTCCATCTTCTGCTATATCATCACTTTTACCCTGGAAAAAATTGTGGGCAAGCTTACGGGATGAAACTCCGCCGCCACGAGGCGGAACCTTGGCGGAATCAATCTAGGGCTCCGACGGAGATATTCTGCCGGGGACACTCCCCTTCGGGAGGGGGAAATCATCACCAACGTCATCACCAACGATCCTCTCATTGGGAGGGGGTCAATCTCCATCAACATCTTCACCAACACCATCTCCTCTCAAAACCCTAGTTCATCTCTGGTATCCAATCTTGTATCAAAACCACAAATTGGTACCTGTGGGTTGCTAGTAGTGTTGATTACTCCTTGTAGTTGATGCTAATTGGGTTACTTGGTGGAAGATCATATGTTCAGATCCTTTATGCATATTATTACTCCTCTGATTATGAACATGAATATGCTTTGTGAGTAGTTACGTTTGTTCCTGAGGACATGGGTGAAGTCTTGCTATTAGTAGTCATGTGAATTTGGTATTCGTTCGATATTTTGATGAGATGTATGTTGTATTTTCCTCTAGTGGTGTTATGTGAACATCGACTACATGACACTTCACCATTATTTGGCCTAGAGGAAGGCATGGGGAAGTAATAAGTAGATGATGGGTTGCTAGAGTGACAGAAGCTTAAACCCTAGTTTATGCGTTGCTTCGTTAGGGGCTGATATGGATCCATATGTTTAATGTTGTGGTTAGGTTTACCTCAATACTTCTTTTGTAGTTGCGGATGCTTGCAACAGGGGTTAATCATAAGTGGTATGCTTGTCCAAGTTACGGCAGTACCCAAGTACTGGTCCACCCACATATCAAATTATCAAAGTACCGAACACGAATCATATGAACGTGATGAAAACTAGCTCGACGATAATTCCCAATGTGTCCTCGGGAGGTCCTTTATCATTATTAGAAATTGTCCAGGCTTATCCTTTGCTACATAAAGAATTGGTCCACCTTGCTGCACTTTGTTTACTTTATTTACTTGTTACTCGTTACTATTTATCTTATCACAAAACTATCTATCACCTACAATTTTAGTGCTTGCAGAGAAAACCTTACTGAAAACCGCTTATCATTTCCTTCTGCTCCTCGTTGGGTTCGACACTCTTACTTATCGAAAGGACTATGATAGATCCCCTACACTTGTGGGTCATCAGAGGTCCGTCGTCACGACAACAGGATTTTGAGAGCGTGCAGCGAGGACGTGGCCAGCGGCTCTGAGAGGCACATTACCCCCGAGGCTGCCTGGATGGCTAAGCAGGGCTACAAGTGGACCGATTCTGAGGAGGAGTACGTTCCTGCTGCGTAGTCCGACGACGAGGAGTTTTTTTCCGCCTGAGCTACCACCCTTGTTGTAGGTGCCCTCTCTGCCTTTTTGGTGTCTCGATGCCAAAGGGGGAGAGAGTGTAGGATTTGCGTGTCTGTGTGCGTGTGCTTCGTCGTTTGCTTTGCTTTTCGTCTGTTGAACTTGTTTGCTTTGATTTGGTTGTGCTCGTAAGACTAAGTTTATCATATGGTGTTGACATACTTGAGCTTGATCTCCCCTCGCCTAATGTGATCCCGGATGAAGTGATACCGAATCTCAATATGCTTCGTCTTGAAATGTTGCACCGGGTTGAGAGAAATCTTGATGGCACTTTCATTATCACACCAAAGAGGCACTTTGTCACAAATGACACCATACTCCTTTAAAGTTTGCCTCATCCATAAGAGTTGTGCACAACAACTACGGGCCGCCACATATTCTGCTTCGATGGACGAGAGAGACACACAACTTTGCTTCTTGGAAGACCAACTCACTATCGAGCAACCATGACCCCCCACCGGAAGCAAGCACCTACAAGAGATCAATGCTTGGTTTTAGGTACCCATTTAGTAATGGGTCCTTTGATGTTAGTAACAAGGGTCTTAGGAACCCAAATAGACCGTTCAATGTATTCATAAGGTGAACCAACAAATTTAGCATAAACATGCCCATCACTAGCACGGCACAACACATAAGAAGGGTTGAAGTCGCCGGCTTTGTTGGAGGAGGTGGTTTTTCCCTTTTTGACATCAACACCCTTCACATTTTTCTTCTTCTCTTTAGGAGCACCCTCTCCCTCTTTCACGAAGGTTTGCTTGAGAGGAGGAGGTCGTTTGGTCTTGTCGTTCTTCTTCTTGTTCTTGGACTTGTGTGCGAACCCAATTCCCTCCTTGGCCACAACTTCCTTTTGATTGCTCAAAAGGTCATTGAGGTTCTTCTCACCTTGAATACATGTCACAAGGCCTTTCTCAAGTTGATCCTTCAACTTAGCATTCTCCTCCACAACATGCACATGCTCACAACACGGGTTAGTGGCATATGCATTATCAATCAATACCATATGAGGAAAGGTGGCCTTTTCCTTGGTTAGCTTAACTTGGAGTTGAGCATGAGACTCCTTGAGGTTAGCGTGAGCACCCTTAAAGACCTTGTGGGCCTTGTCAAGTACATCAAACTTCTCCTTGAGTCTAGCATGATCAACCCCAAGTTTAGCCTTCTCGGAAGTTAGCACACGAGACACAACAAGAGCATGATCAAGATCTTTCTTTAACTTAGCATGGTCATCGTTGTGTGACTCCTCAAGAGTCAAACGATGCCCACGCTCTTCCTCAAGAGCATTAGAGAGATCCGAATATCTCATCGGTGTAGTCACGACTATGACCTTCCATCTTAGAGATGGTTTCTTCGTGAGCCTCGATCATGTCATTGGCTTCACCAAGTTGTTCCAAGAGAGCAACAAAGTGCTTCTTGGATTTGCCCTTGAGCTTACTCATAAATGACTCAAATTCATTCACATCCTCATTAGACCCCTCATGTTCATCAATGCAACCCATCAAAGAGGGATTAGTAATGATGGTGGTTTTGATGTTGGGGGTTACCTTGTTAGAGGCTTTGGCCATGAGGCACTTGGCGGTGATGTTCTCGTTAGGTGAATCGAAGAGAGACATCCGGGGAGTTGTGGCAATGGCAATGGATGTCATGGACATTTCTTCACCATCTTCATCATCATCGTCATCATCACGGTATTCTTCTTGAACCACCAACCCAGAGTAGGAGTCCTTTTGATGAAGTTGTTCTTGTTGGGGAAGGACTTGGCTTTGTCTTTTCGGATAAGCTTGCCACCATTGTCTTCCCGCTTCTCGTAAGGACAATCCACAATGAAATGGCTCAAATTGCCACAGTTGTAACATGTTCTTACTCGTTGCTTGCCCTTGAAGCCACTTGAGTTGGTCTTGTTGAAATTTGGCCTTGAGTTCTTCTTGCTCCAAAATTGTCTTGAAGCAAGAGCCATGTGCTCATGATAATCATATTTCGTATCTTCGGGGTTGCTCTCCTCATCCTCCTCTTCTTCCTATTCTTCCACAATAACCTTGGCCTTCAAGGCAAGGTTGGGCTTCTTTGCCCTTTGAGAGTGGAGCACCATGTTGTCGGCGGTCTTGTCCAAGATGCTCATTGCAACGAACTCATCCAATACTTCACTTGAGGTCATGGAGTGGAAGTCTGGTATTTGACGAATGACGGAGGACATGGCCTTCTTGTAGGGCATCATGGCCTTGAGGAACTTGCGCTTAATCCAATTGTCATCCATGTCCTTGCTCCCATGATCTCGGAGTGAGACCGCGAGTTTGGTCACTCTTCGAAAGAGCTCATGAGGTTCTTCATCTTCTTTCATTGCAAACTCATCAGCTTCATCTTGCACCACTTCATAGTTGGAGCGTTGAATGCTTGCACTTCCCCGATAGAGAGACACGATGCATTGCCATGCGTCTTTGGCAATGGCATGGGGTCGAAGATGAGGGAGATCTTTGGGGACGATAGCATCTTGGATGATGAAGAGAGCATTCTCATTGAATTGATTATCCACTGCTTCTCTAGGGGTGAAGTTGCTTCAGTCATGTGGATAGAAACCTTCTTCAATGATTCTCCAAAGATTAGTATTCACATGATTTAAATGATGCTTGAAGCGATACACCCAAGAATCAAAATCCTCATTTTTCACAATCTTAGGAGGAGGATCGGCATGATTTAAGTGAGTAGAGGGAATCGGTCCTCCATAAGTTGGAGGTTCTACATGGGCAAAGATGCCGGTGCCATTTCTACCACTAGTAGAAGGACCCTTCTCACTATTAGCTTCCCCCTTATCGGAGTGAGCATCCGTCACCTTGTTAGTGGGATCACCCACTTTCAACGGCAAGGTAGGTAGTTTAAGTCCTTCTAAGAATTTATTAAACATGCTTTCAACCGTGGTAGTCATTGAGGTTTTCAATGTGTCCAAGGCCACATTGAATTCCTCACGGGACACCGTGGTTTCCCCATCACCCGTAGACGAGATCGGATTCACACCGGAGTGCTCCTCCTCCCCATCGTCTACGGTGTCAACCATACTCTTTGGTCGGCAAAGTCCTTAATAAAGAGACGAGGCTCTCATACCATACTAAAGGATCGATATAGTTGACTAGAGGGGGGGGGGGTGAATAGGCAACTAACAATTTTTAGCTTTTCTTTACCAAATTCAACTTTGCATCAAAGTAGGTTGTCTAGATATGCAACTAGGTGAACAACCTATATGATGCAACAACAACAAGCACACAAGCAAGCAAGGGATATAGCACAAGTAAGCTAGCAAAAGTAAAGGCGCAAGATAACCAAGAGTGGAGCCGGTGGAGACGAGGATGTGTTACCGAAGTTCCTTCCTTTTGAGGGGAAGTACGTCTCCGTTAGAGTGGTGTGGAGGCACAATGCTCCCCAAGAAGCCACTAGGGCCACCGTATTCTCCTCATGCCCTCACACAATGTGAGATGCCGTGATTCCACTATTGGTGCCCTTGAAGGCGGCGACCGAACCTTTACAAACAAGGTTGGGGCAATCTCCACAACTTAATTGGAGGCTCCCAACGACACCACGAAGCTTCACCACAATGGACTATGGCTCCGAGGTGACCTCAACCGTCTAGGGTGCTCAAACACCCAGGAGTAACAAGATCCGCTAGGGATTAGTGGGGGGAATCAAATTTCTCTTAGTGGAAGTGTAGATCGGGGCCTTCTCAACCAATCCCGAGCAAATCAACAAGTTTGATTGGCTAGGGAGAGAGAACGGGCGAAAATGGAGCTTGGAGCAACAATGGAGCTTAGGGATGGTAGAGGTGAGTCTTCTTGGAGAAGAAGACCCTCTTATATAGTGGGGGAACAAATCCAACCATTACCCACCACTCATCCCGGTACCCGTGGTACTACGGCAACACAAGAGCGGTACTATAGCACGGGCCTGCGGTATAACCGCGGCGGACTGCGGTACTACCGTGGGTGCGATAGAACCTGGACATGAACAGATGAGCACAGATAGGGCATGGTAGAACCGCAGGCGCGGTACTACCGCGACCCTGTGCAGTACTACCGCAGGGCAGCCACAGTCTAGGCATGGTAGGCACAGATGTAAAAAATTACATCCGTGCCTACCTCCACTGAGATTTTATCGGTGCGAAAATCCGACACGGTACTACCGCGACCAGGGGTGCGGTACTACCGTGAGGGGTGCGGATGTAAAAAATTACATCCGCCCCTACCTCCGCTCCTGCTGCTGCACTTGGCCAGGCGTCACGGTACTACCGCTCCGCAGCACGGTACTACCGCGTAGGGCGCGGATGTAAAAAATTACATCCGCCCCTACTACCGCTTGAGCAGCAGCGCCAGGCCAGACCTCACGGTACTACCGCTTAGGAGGAGCGGTACTACCGTGGAAGCCCGCGGTACTACCGTGCCGGAGCCCGGTACTACCGCTGGCTTCTGCGGTAGTACCGCTCAGAGGAGCAGTACTACCGCCAGCCTGAGAAGAGCAACTCAGAGTCCTTGATTTCGCAGAGACAAGGTGAGACAGTGGAGAACTCCAAAGAGCCAAAGGAAAGGAGGTGCAAAGGGGACATGTATGTGAGATTCCACCGAAACCTTTCCAAAGCGGACCCCCTCTTAATAGTACGGCTTTCCTACGACTCAACTCCACCGAAAAGAACCATAGAGAAACGCCGTCTTCAATAATCTTCGAGGGGCAACAAATCGTCTTGTGTTTAGTCATGATATATCTAAAAAGCTCAGTACACACGATTAGTCCGCAAAAGCATTGTCATCAATCACCAAAACTACTAAGGGACAAGGATGCCCTTACACCAAGGCACATCAAGTTAATATTCAAGTAAGCAACTAAGTTTGGGGATGCCCCGGAAGGCATCCCCTCTTTCGTCTCCAACACTATATGGGTTTTGCTTGGAGCGTTTGATGACCCACAAGTATAGGGGATCTATCATAGTCCTTTCGATAAGTAAGAGTGTCGAACCCAACGAGGAGCAGAAGGAAATGACAAGCGGTTTTCAGCAAGGTATTTTCTGCAAGCACTAAAATTATCGGCAACAGATAGTTTTATGATAAGATAATTCGTATTGAGTAACATGTGTAACAAAGGTGAAACAAGGTGGCCCAATCTTTTTTATAGCAAAGGACAAGCCTGGACAAACTCTTATATAAAGCAAAGCACTCCTGAGGACACATGGGTGAGGGAGTCCTGGATTAGGGGGTCCTTGGACAGCCGGACTATATGCTTATGCCGGACTGTTGGACTATGAAGATACAAGACTGAAGACTTCGTCCCGTGTCCGGGTGGGACTCTCCTTTGCGTGGAAGACAAGCTTGGCAATTTGGATATGTAGATTTCCTTCTCTGTAACCGACCCTGTGTAACCCTAGCCCCCTCCGGTGTCTATATAAACCGGAGGGTTTAGTCCGTAGGACAACAACAATCAGAACCATAGGCTAGCTTCTAGGGTTTAGCCTCTACGATCTCGTGGTAGATCAACTCTTGTAATACTCATATCATCAAGATCAATCAAGCAGGAAGTAGGGTATTACCTCCATAGAGAGGGCCCGAACCTGGGTAAACATTGCGTCCCCCGCCTCCTGTTACCATTAGCCTTAGACGCACAGTTCGGGACCCCCTACTCGAGATCCGCCGGTTTTGACACCGACATTGGTGCTTTCATTGAGAGTTCCACTATGACGTCGAAAAAAGGTTTGATGGCTCGCCTTCTTATTAGGGACAACATCACCTCCGAGGGAGCCCTGGCCTCAGGCCAAACCCTCCAATTAGGCAGCTTCGTCATGACTGCCCGTTTGGCCGCCGTGCCAATGATGACTTCTCGGGTCATCAAAACAGCCTCCACGTCAGCTCGGAATATGCCGAGCAGATGGATCCGATGGAACTTTCGTTCTTGACCGAGCTCTTGAATCGCATCGCCACCATGGGAGTCGCTACCGACTATGATCGGATTGGGCTTAAACCCGATCAAAGAGAGATTAACTCTCCGCCGGTCACCCATCAAATAGCGGTGGTGGAGGAGCAATGCAGCGATTCTTCCTCTATTTTGAGGACGAACTATGTCCGGATTCTCAAGCTCTCTGAGCCGGATACCCGTTCGCGGGAGGACATGACCCAAACTCTGAACTTAGAATCAGACAGCGGGACAGAAAAATTGGGCAACATCCCGGAACCCAAATTCCCAAGTTCGGAGGTTCCTTCGCCCCTGGGTCTCAGATCGGGTCAGGGTTCGGACAAATCCACCCACCCACCCAGATACAAGCGATCTTTCCCACATTAGACAACAATCCCAAGAGACAGTACATCACTTTTGGGCCAGATTCCTCCTTGTAATGAGCAATGTCAAGGATTGTCGCGAGGAAGATGCAATCTTGTTATTTTGCAAAAATTGCACGGACAAGGGAATCCTTAACGCCATAAGTCGCCGTGACATATCACACTTCGCTGACTTGGCGGCCATAGTATAGAAGTACTGTGCGATGGAAAGCGCCTGGCAGACCCATGCAAAATTATGGGATCCTCCGGCTCTCACTAAATCCCTCGTCCGAACCAAAAGGGTGCACTCTCGCAAGTCACCCAATCCAATCATAGAGAAACCAAAGCCCACTATAGGGCATGGAACCGTATTGGAGGGATGGTTGAATGGGCCATGCAAGATTCACACCACACCAGATACCATACCAACACACAACCTTACAACATGTTGGATACTTCGGCAGGTGGCCAAGAGCAGCGAGGATCTCCTCATTAACAATACCGCAGAGCATTATCCCGCAGAAAACAACAATACAACGTTGACAGTCTTCGAGACTTTCGCCTCAAATAACAGGCGCAAGAGAGCACTCCGCGGCCTCGCCGAAGTCTGCCACGTTGCAGCAATAAACCCCTGGAACGGCACAACTATAACCTTTAATGCCAGTGATGAACCTCAATTCCGAACAGTCCGAGCACCAGCCGCTCTGGTCCTTAGTCCAATTGTGGAAGGCTTCCAGCTTACAAAAGTGCTCATGGACGTCGGCAACGGATTAAACCTCATCGACGAGGAAACTCTCAACAAAATGGAAGTAGACAAGAGCCGCATTGAGCAAAGCAGCACGACCTTCCGAGGGATCATCCCTAGTCGGGAGGCACGATGTGCGGGAAAAATCACACTCGATGTGGTATTCGCCATGCCGGAAAATTACAGGTCCGAAGAGGTAACATTCCAAGTGGCCCCGTTCAGTAGTGGATACCACGCCCTTTTAGGGAGGGACACATTCGCGAGCTTCCAAGCTATACCCCATTATGGGTAGATGAAGCTCAAGATGCCCGGGCCCAATGGAATCATCACTCTAGCCAATGATCCGGACATAGCACTTCGCACCGATAATAAAACCGCCGCCCTGACCCTTGAGGCATTATCCGAAGCCCTTGCGACAGAAGAACTAACTGCATTACGCTCAATAGTGGATAGGGATGACATGATACTCGATAAGCGATCCAAGTCCACCTCTTTCAAAACTGCGGACGAAATCATCAAATTCCAAGTCCACCCAACGGACTCTACAAAAACAACAACCATCGGGGCACAGCTGAACCCCACAATCAACACCGCACTGCGGGCGTTCTTACGCGAGAATTGGGACATCTTCGCCTTGCACCCTTCAGATATGCCAGGGATCCCACGCAGGCTGGCCGAGCATAGCCTCAACATATTGAAGGGATACAAGCCGGTCAAGCAGACACTACGATGCTTTTCAGATCCTAAACGACAGGCTATGGGAGAGGAGCTAGCCAAGTTACTCGAAGCCGGATTCATTAGAGAAATAAAACACCCGGATTGGCTAGCAAACTTGGTGCTGGTGCCAAAGAAGGATAAATCCTGGTGCTTATGTGTCGATTTCAAGGAGCTCAATAAGGCTTGCCCAAAGGAACCCTTCCCTCTCCCTCGCATCGATCAAATTATCGACACTACCGCAGGACACAACTCATTGTGCTTCCTCGACGCATACTCCGGATACCATCAAATCAATATGGCGGAGTTCGATCAAGCCGCAACGGCATTCATCACTCCATACGGCCCTTTCTGTTTCAACACCATGCCTTTCGGGCTAAAAAACACCGGCGCAACATACCAACGCATGATTCAGACATGCCTGGAAAAACAAATTGGGAAAACAGTTGAGGCATACATGGACGATGCGGTCATTAAGACCAGACACGTTGAATCTTTAATAGACGACTTGAGGCTCATGCTCGACAACCTCCGAACATATGACATCAAGCTTAACCCGGAAAAATGCGTTTCAAGCGTTCCTGCCGGAAAGCTCCTGGGCTCCAATAGAGGAATTGAAGCAAACCCGGCTAAAATCCGAGCTTTGTCACAGTTGGCTACCCCAACAGACCTCAAGAAAATCCAGAAATTAACTGGATGCGTGGCTGCCTTAAGCTGCTTTATCTCCCGATTGGGAGAAAAGGCACTACCTCTTTATCGCCTTCTTCGACGCACCGAACACCTCAAGTGGAAGGATGCGGCTACGGCTGGACTGGAAGAAATAAAGGCCCTCTTGGCCAGCAACCCAATCCTGGCCGCACCGAACATTGGCGAACCCATGTTGTTATATATAGCTGCAACACACCAGGTTGTAAGCGCAGTGCTCATTGTCGAATGAGAGGAGGACAGACATAAGTTCCCGCTTCAAAAGCCGGTATACTACGTATCCACTATCCTCACACCATGCAAGCCACGGTACCCACATTACCAAAAGATAGCATATGCGGTCTTCATGGCATCCTGGAAACTACAACACTACTTTCAAGAGTGTTCAATCACGGTGGCCTTCGAAGTACCACTCAATGATATAATTAACAACCGCGATGCCACGGGCCGGATTGCTAAGTGGGCCATCAAGCTCCTCTCGTTCAACATTATATATAAACCACAACGAGCCATTAAATCACAAGTACTGGCTGACTTCGTCGCCGAATGGGCAGAAGCCGAACTCCCTAAAGAGTACGGTGCATGCTCCAATTTGATCATGCACTTTGACAACTCTAAAATGCTAGCTGGTCTAGGAGAGGGCGTTGTCTTGACATCCCCCACCAGAGATACAGTCCAATATGCACTCCAAATTCTATACACAGACTCCAACAATGCAGCCGAATACGAGGCTCTGTTGCACGGTCTTCGGATGACGGTCTCCATGGCATTCAATGCCTAGAAGTGCGTGGGGGTTCGAACCTCGCAATATCTCAAATAAACGGGGACTTCGATGCCAAGGACCCTAAAATGGCGGCTTACCATAATGCCGTCCTCAAAATGTCAGCTCGATTCGAGGGGCTTGAATTTCACCATGTGGTTCGAGAAAACAATCAAGCGGTGGATATCCTTGCCCGCATCAGCGCTAAGCTCGACCCTGTCCCACCTAACATCTTCTTGGAAAGGCTGTTCAAGCCATCCGTGGTGTGGCAAGGGGAGACCGACAATACTAGTGTGGATCCGACCATAACCCCAGAGCCCGAACACACTGACATAATCAGAGGCTCCGCCACCGAAATAACACCTTCGGCCCACGTAATTATGGCTGTCATCGCCCCCTGGACCGAAACATTCTAGCCTACCTAAATAGGCAAGAACTCCCCGAGGACCAAAATGAGGCACGTTGCATTGTGCGGCGCTCTAAAGCCTACAAGGTCCACGAGGGAGAGATTTACAAGAAAAGCGCTACCGGAGTACTCCAAAGATGTATCTCCGAAGAGGAAGGGCGATAGCTCTTGGCCGAAATTCATGCTGAACTCGATGGCCACCACGCTGCAGCTCGGGCCCTTGTAAGCAAGTCCTTTCGTACAGGTTTCTACTGGTTGACAGCCCGCAGACGCACAGGACCTCGTCCAACATTGTGTCGGTTGCCAGCTCTTCGCTAACCAAAGCCATATGCCACCCACCGCACTCCAAACAATCCCCATAACTTGGCCCTTTGTGGTCTGGGGGCTTGATATGGTCGGACCCCTTAAAGTAGGAAGCCATAAGAAGAAATACCTGTTGGTCATGGTGGATAAATTCACCAAATGGATAGAGGCCAAACCAGTTAAAACGGTTGAATCCGAACTAGTGATAGACTTCATATCAGGGGTCGTGCACCATTACGGTGTCCCCCACAGCATCATCACCGATAATGGCTCCAACTTCACAGCCGACGAGGTGAAAACTTGGTGCGACAACATGGGCATTAAGCTCGATTACGCCTCCGTCTATCACCCCCAAACAAACGGTCAAGTCGAACGAGCGAATGGTCTTATTATGAGCGGCATCAAACCCAGACTAGTGCGATCCCTGAAGGAATCAGACACGCACTGGGTCGAGGATCTCGACTCCATACTGTGGGGGATGTGGACCATGACAAATCGCACCACCGGATACACACCATTCTTCATGGTGTACGGTGCAGAGGCGGTATTGCCCTGCGATATCATTCATGACTCACCTCGAGTGCGCATGTACAAAGAGAGAGAAGCCGAGCTCGATCGGCAGGACAATTTAGATGCCTTGGAGGAGGAGCGTGACGTCGCAAAAGCCTGTTCCACATTCTATTAGCAACAAGCTCACAGGGATCAAAGCAGAGAAGTACGGGCCAAAACCTATAACATTGGCGAACTCGTTCTACGCCTACCGAAGAAGAAAAAGGACAAGCTCAAGCCCAAGTGGGAGGGTCCCTTCATCATTGATAAAGTTCTCACCGGAGGAGCGTACCGCCTGCGTGATGCATCAGATAATTGACTCGAGCCGAACCCATGGAACGCGGCCAGACTCCGGAGATTCTACGCCCAGCGTCAAACTCTATTTTCGTCCCCTTCCCTCCGCCTTTTTTTATTTTATACATATATATCCTCTCTCTTTCTTTTTATGGCTTTGAGGTTTTAAGTGTGACTCGACTACACACTCTTGATGCACTAAATCCTTAAGTATTGCACGCTCACTATACCTGGGGGCTTCTTATATAGAAGCTTAGTATAATTATCTTCCGGGCTTCATGCCCACTGCATATGTGTCGCTTCTCCATATGTACCTTTTCTTCACCATTATATGCATCGATATGACTTAAGTTTCGGCCAAGCTGGGTTGCCTGGCTCCTGTATTTATGCCCTACGTTCCCGCTAGTTCGGCTAGGGCATAAGGGGAGCACCTCTGCGATTGTTACTGCCGGGTACTCCGGACGTGTACCTCAGACTGGGTGAAGCTGAAAGCTAGCATTCTTAAGGGAATATTCGGTCGGTGAACTAAAGATGTTTCTTACCTATTACAATACAAACCCCCAGATGTTTCATATACCGCGTCTCTGATCGCAGTTCGAACATGCACATTAATGCATGCATACCCAGGGAAAGGAACCCTTAACGAAACCATTCTCCGTGGAAGATGTTTCTTACTACCCATGTAATATAACATAGCTAGTTGGGTACTTGTCTGTTCAAGCAATCATGACCCCTACACCTGGTTTCCACGCGCACCCCGGTTTACATAACTGAGCAGATATTCGGAAACACTCCGGACTGTCGGGTCCGGAGGCTGAAGCAAAAAGGTCTGCCATGACAAATGATTTACAATCTAGCTAGGGACAAAATATGTCAACTGAAGTACACAGTCACTTCGACCCACATACTTCTTCTTCTGTACCATCCAACAGGCTGTCTAGCCTGCAATCCTGTTGGGAATACTTTGCGGCTAATCCTACCTGGTCATATACCAGACTAATGGTAATCTCTTTCCCATCTGACCCTACAGGTCCAACCAGGGCCATGTGATTCGGATCGACCTTGGTGTACCGTGTTTTTACCATGGCCCAAGCTTCCATCGCACCTTGTCAGCAGGCCGATATCTTCCATAAACGGAAGCGCCACGCGCTCCCTTGAGCAGTTGTACAAGCTCCCCATAGTTCCTGGCAGGGAGGCGGATGGCCACAAAGGCCTTGGCAATCCCCTGCATCACCTGCCAAACTTGTTCGTGCTGTTGCGAAAGCTCTTGCAGAAGACCGCCTAAAGATCCGGGTATCTCCTCTTCAGGACAACTAGTCAGTATACCTGCAGACATAACTCTGTTAGCCTGTTTCTTCGCCAAACTATATAACAGTTCGTTTGAGCACATACTAAAAATGCCGCATTGAAGCCTCCTATTCTCCTTCACGGAGTCCGCAAGCTGGGCCCGAACATCTTTCAATTCCATGCCCAGCCGGGTATTAGCATCCTAGAGATCGTTTTTCTCTCGCCGGACCTGTGTAAGCACACGCTCGCCAGCCTCTAGTTGTCGTTGAGCTCATTGTTCATCCTCTTGTAGGATCTCTGGATTCACTCCGGGATTGTCTGCAGAATCTATTGTTAGATCTGCAAACATGCCGAATACCAACTGGTACATGTAATTACATTTTTTCTCGATCGAGACAAGTATTACCAGATGAGGCCTTCTTGGATTCCTCCATTCCAGCAACTGCGGCCCTTAGCTGGGCTTTACACTCCTCCAGCTCTTGAGACAAATGGGTATTCTTCTCTGTAAGAACCTATTCATACAATGATCCTTAAATCAGTTGTACCAACTATTTCAAGTCTCAGGGGCTACTGATACACATAATTATCAGATTTTGCTTACCCGTATATCTTTTAAGTACTGGTCTGTGGCTCTAGCAAGCCCATTTTGAGTAGCTTGTATGTACGCATCTCCCGAGTTGAAGGCATTGAATGCCTCTTCGGAGAAATTAGGGTCGCGGAGTGCGGCCCGCCGACGCTGATGATTGATAGTGCTCTCTACCTCGGAATTTGTAGCAGATATTCTATCTGCATCCTCTGTAGGAGGACCGTCCAGTGTTGTCCCCATGTTAGCCTCCACCCTTGAGGCTGGTTCTGGAGTCCGGCTGGTAGAGGCGTGGCTGTCAGGATCTCTGGACACAGTCCGGCGAATACTCTTTCTGCCGGGACACAGTGGGCATTGTTATATTTTAAAGATGACAATCACGGAGCATGTTTTAAATCATACATCTTTGATGGAGGCTCAGTCCTGACTGCTTTCCTTTTAAGCCTACCCGGCTTGGGCGCCCTTTGTTGGTGAATCACCGCTGGTTCAGCATGGCGCGCCGATGGCTTTCCCTTTACATCATAATATATGTGCGGTGGGTAAGGTGGAAAGAGGGGATCCTTTTCAAAAGATAAGTCTCTTGTTTACTTACATGTGGTGTGGGGAGGAGGCCGGAATAATCGTCGATGATGGCCACCAAGGTGCCGTCACGGCTCGCTTGATAGAACACCCTGCCGTCAAACTCCACAAATGTGTCTGGATCTTCTTCGAGTCCAGGGTCGAGGGCCCGGTTGGGGTCCTCTGGCTGTGGAGGTGGGATGTGGACCTCCCTCACGGCTTTCTGTAGTTCCTATCATGGACTAGCGAGGTAAATATTTGTGATGAAAGACTGTGGGAATGAATAGAGTTGAGTAAAAATAGTAGCTCACCCAGCTGGGGGGTTGTACATGGAAAATCCATCCTGTGGCTTAACGCGGATGAACTCCTCTTCTTCTCCTTTGTATAAATCGGACAATATTTTCGCCAGAGCGGCGGCGGAGTCCGGACCTTTCCGACCGCAGCGGGTGGCATCGTCTTCTCCATTGAAGTGCCACATGGGATGCCCCCGATACTGGAGTGGCTGCACCCCCCACATTATGCATATTGACATAACCTTGATTATTGTCAATCTAGATTTGGCAAGCGTTTTTATCCTACCCATCAATTGAAGGACCTCTCTGCTATCTTCCTCCTGGGGGCTCCGGGGACGCCAGCTATGGCGCTTCTTCAGCGGAGCGTTTGTGAACTCCAGAAGACCCATTCGGATAGGGTCACGAAGGGAGACGTCCTCTATATAAAACCACTCGGAAGGCCAATCTTTGGATGTCTTCTTCGGAGTGCCGGACAGGTATCCGGTCCCGGCGATGTGCCATATTTAGGCTCCGCCTACTTGGAATAATGATCCCTCCTGATTGCGGGGGACGAGGCAAAACAACCTCTTCCATAGCTCGAAATGAGCTTCGCAACCCAGAAATAACTCACAAAGGGCGACATAACCTGCGATGTGCATGATGGAGGCAGGGGTGAAGTTGTGCAGCTGGAGGCCATAATACTCCAAGAGCCCACGGAGGAACGGATGGATTGGGAATCCGATGCCCCTCAGCAAGTAAGGGACAAGGCACCTCGCTCCCCCCGGGATGGGTTGGGAAAACTCTCCGCTTGCTCCCCGCCGTCAAAGGTGGCTAATCCTGCTCGAACGGGGACAAGGTATGCAGGGGGGAGGAACCCCTGGGTTTGCAACTCTACTAATTGGCCGTGGGATACGGTACACTTTTCCAAATCACCTGGCTTGGCGCTATGTGGGAGAGAGGAGGAGCTGCGGTGGCCGGCCATGATGGGATGGTTTTTTCGGGCGCTCTCTGATGAATCCTCGCTTGGGGAAGATGGTGTGATTTGGATATGAGGATCCCCGTCTCTTTAATAGATGATTTATTTACATGGTCAGGGTGGCAAGTGTAAAAATGCCCCGGCTTCTCGCATTCGCTCGACACATGGAGGCTAACATTATTAAGGTACATAAGCCGATGAATGCAACATTAAATGGGAAGCTGGACACTGCTCGTTACAACAGGTACTCTGGAGAATTTGGAGAAGAACCCGCCTTGCAATGCCGAAGACAATCTGTGCGCCGGACTCATCGTCATTGAAGCCTGGTACAGGGGCTACTGAGGGAGTCCTGGATTAGGGGGTCCTCGGACAGCCGGACTATATGCTTATGTCGGACTGTTGGACTATGAAGATACAAGACTGAATACTTCGTCCCGTGTCCGGGTGGGACTCTCCTTTGCGTAGAAGGCAAGCTTGGCAATTCGGATATGTAGATTTCCTTCTCTGTAACCGACCCTGTGTAACCCTAGCCCCCTCCGGTGTCTATATAAACCGAAGGGTTTAGTCCGTAGGACAACAACAATCAGAATCATAGGCTAGCTTCTAGGGTTTAGCCTCTACGATCTCTTGGTAGATCAACTCTTGTAATACTCATATCATGAAGATCAATCAAGCAGGAAGTAGGGTATTAACTCCATAGAGAGGGCCCGAACCTGGGTAAACATTGTATCCCCCACCTCCTATTACCATTAGCCTTAGACGCGCAGTTCGGGACCCCCTACCAGAGATCCGCCGGTTTTGACTCCGACAATGGGAATTACTGCAAAGTTAGTTTTCATCATGCTCATATGATTCGCGTTCGTTACTTTGATAATTTGATATGTGGGTGGACCGGTGCCTGGGTGCTGTCCTTGCTTGGACAAGCCTCCCACTTATAATTAACCCCTCTCGCAAGCATCCGCAACTATGAAAGAAGAGTTAAGATAAATCTAACCATAACATGAAACATCTGGATCCAAATCAGCCCCTTACGAAGCAACGCATAAACTAGGGTTTAAGCTTCTATTAGTCTAGCAACCCATCATCTACTTATTACTTCCCAATGCCTTCCCCTAGGCCCAAACATGGTGAAGCATCATGTAGTTGACGTTCATATAACACCACTAGAGGAAATACAACATACATCTCATCAAAATATCGAACGAATACCAAATTAACATGATTACTTATAACAAGACTTCTCCCATGTCCTCAGGAACAAACGTAACTACTCACAAAGCATATTCATGTTCATAATCAAAGGAGTATTTAATAGCATCAAGGATCTGAACATATGATCTTCCACCGAATAAACCAACTAGCATCAACTACAAGGAGTAACCAACACTACTAGCAACCTACAGGTACCAATCTGAAGTTGTGAGACAAAGATCGGATATAAGAGATGAACTAGGGTTTGAGAGGACATGGTGCTAGTGAAGATGTTGATGGAGATTGACCCCCTCTCAATGAGAGGATCGTTGGTGATGATGACGGCTTTGATTTCCCCCTCCGAGAGGGAAGTTTCCCCGGCAGAATCGCTCTACTGGAGCTCTAGATTGCTCCTGCCCAGGTTCGGCCTCGAGACAGTGGCGCTTTGTCCCGAAAGCTATCTTCTGATTTTTTGTTCTAGGTCAAAACCCTCCATATAGCCAAAGATGGGCACCGGAGACCTGCCAGGGGGTCCACAAGCCGTGGGGGCGCGCCCTGGGGGTAGGGCGCGCCCCCCAAGCTTTTGGCCACCTGGTGGGTCCCCTCTAGTATTTTCTTCGCCTAATAATTCTTATATATTCCAAAATAATTCTCCATAAATTTTTAGGACTTTTGGAGTTGTGCAGAATAGATATCTCAGATTTGCTCCTTTTCGGTCCAGAATTCCAACTGCCGGCATTCTCCTTATTCATTAAACCTTATAAAATAAGGGAGAATAGGCATACATATTGTACCCTAATGTGAAATAATAGTCCATAATGCAATAAAGATTGATGTAAATACATGATGCAAAATGGATGTATCAACTCCCCCAAGCTTAGACCTCGCTTGTCCTCAAGCGAAAGCCGAGATCGATAACCATGTCCACATGTTTAGAGATAGAGGTGTCAATAAAATAAAATAGGGATGTGAGGGCATCATGGTCATCTTTAGAACAACAATATATTGTCATATAACTTCTTATGCTAGAGTGGTAATTCATTCACAAAGTAAATCATGAATCAAAAACTTTATTGATAACTAACAAACTATGATCTCGGTCATGGAAGTGATTGCAATTTATCATAACATCGGAAAGAGTCAATATAAGAGCTTGTCTAGCAAGTCCACATACTCAATTATATTTAGTCTCCCACAATTGCTAACACTCACGCGGTACTTATGAGATCAAAGCCTCAATCAGACACAAAGAAAGATAGGGGCTTATAATTTCGCCTCCCAACTATTTACCTCAAGGGGAACATCAACAATAATAACTCATGATCACCTACATCCGAGTGGATATATGTGTCTAGATTTTTTCCTAACACTTGACGCTTGCCAAAAGAGAAAGGCAAAATATAGGAAGTGGTGAAGATCACCATGAATCTTGCATAAAGGTAAGTACTTAAAAAGTAAAGGAAAGGCCCTTCGCAGAGGGAAGCAGAGGTTGTCATGCGCCTTTTGGTTGGATGCACGACATCTTAATGCGAAAGAACGTAACTTTATATTGTTGGTTGTGATAAAGACCTTTATTACGATGTCAGTCGCTTTTATTTCTTCTCCATCACAAGTTCATGTAAAGCTTATTTTCCTCACACTAATAGATCATACATATTTAGAGAGAAATTTTTATTGCTTGCACCGATGACAACTTACTTGAAGGATCTTACTCAATCCATATGTAGGCATAGTGGACTCTCATGACAAAACTGGGCTTGGGGTGTTTGGATGCACAAGTAGTATCTCTACTTGGTTCAGAAGTTTTGGCTAATATGAGGTGGAAGCAGGCGTCACATGTTAGAGGATCCATGAAAATATAACTTCTATTTGGAAATAAGTAAACATAACTCATTATGTTGTCTTACTTGTCCAACATCAAATTCTTAGCATATAATATTTTAATGAGTGCTCACAATCATAAAAGATGTCCAAGATAATATATTTATATGTGAACCTCTCTTTCTTTATTACTTCCTTTTAATTGCAACAATGGCCAAAACTATGTTTGTCAACTCACAACAAGTTTCAAGCTTCATACTTATTATATGTGAAGTCATCACTCTCCATAAGATTATTGTATAATCTTTTATTTCTTTTATTCTTTTTCTTTTTCTTCTTTTCCAAGATCAAAGCAAGAAAGCAAATCCCTCAATCAAAACTACTCTTTATTATATAACTCTCACAGTCAATTACATAGAGGAAACTCAAAGCAAAACTCAAAACTAGATCATACTAAAACTCATATTATACTACATCAAGATATAACCAAAAGGATCGAACAAGAAAAAGATAAAGGTAAACATGTGATGGTGATACGATACTGGGGCACCTCCCCAAGCTTGGCACAAGCCAAGGGGAGTGCCCATACCCATGTATTTATGTCTCCTTCTTTGGAGGTGGTGATGTTGATGATGTGGATGGAGTAGTGTTCTTCTTCCTCAGCTTACACTTTAGGGTGGAATTTTCCTCCCTCAAGTCATCGATCTCCTGCTCAGGCCTTAATATCTTTTTGCATAGTTCTTGCTTGTTTTCCTGCAGGAGATGAAAAGGGATAAATTGGAGCTTAGGTTTCTTTGCTACGTTAGGGAGGCTTGACTTCTTGAATTCCACATGCATGCCCCCAGGTTGAGGTAGTGGATCTTCATCTTCATCAGAGTTGTCGTCCCTTGTTTTCTCCATGTCGAAGTCTTCCTCATCTTCAGTAGTCCAACCATAATGATCCACTTCCCCATAGATATTAGGGTTTGCGATATAATCAGCTACATAGCTCTCTACCTCCGAATCTTGTGACGACATATTTTCAGATCTGTCAGGAAAACAACACGAAACAAGAACAGAGTATTGCCATGGTGCGGTGGTCAAAACCTTCGGGAGACTATATAATGATTTTTTTTCGAGCAAAAGGAGTATCCTACAAGAAAATGGAGTCCAGAGGGCACACGAGGTGGCCACAAGCCAGGGAGGAGCGCCCCCAGGGCATGTCGCCTCCTCATGCACGTTATGGACTGCTTTTTATTTTCCTAATTTTTAAAATATTCCAAAGCGGAGTAAAATTTCCATTGTAAAAGTTTTCGAGTCGGTTTACTTACCGTACCACATACCTACTCCTTTTCAGGGTTCTAGAGCGTTCCAAAAAGTTTCCCTTATGTGCTCCTCCGGTGTTATGGTATTAATGATATTGGTTTCAACATTTATGGGAGTACCTGAGATATAATGTTTGATTCTCTGCCTGTTTCCACCTTCTGGTTAGTGCCTTCGGCGTTGCTGATCTTATGGCACCGGAACGATAAACCTCCTCGATAACGTAAGGACCTTCCCACTTGGAGAGAAGTTTTCCTGCAAAAAATATTAAACAAGAATTGTTTAGCAAGACATGGTCACCTACATTGAATTCCCGCTTTTGTATTATTTTATCATGCCATCTTTTAACTTTTTCTTTAAATAGCTTAGCATTCCCATAGGCTTGGGTTCTCCATTCATCAAGTGAGCTAATATAAAATGACCTCTTCTCACCGACAAGTTTGAAATCATAGTTGAGCTCTTTAATTGCCCAATAAGCTTTATGTTCTAGTTCAAGAGGTAAGTACATGCTTTTCCATAGACCATTTTATATGGAGGCATACCCATGGGGTTTTTATAAGCAGGTCTATAAGCCCATAATGCATCATCAAGTTTCTTAGACCAGTTCTTTCTAGGTCTATTAACAGTCTTTTGCAAGATCAATTTTATTTCCATGTTACTTAATTTTACTTGACCACTAGACTAGGGTGATAAGGATATGCAATTCTATGGTTAACATCATACTTAGCAAGAAATTTACGGAAAGCACCATGAATAAAGTGTGAACTACCATCAGTTATCAAATATCTAGGGACTCCAAACCTCGGAAAATAACTTCTTTAAGCATTTTAATAGAAGTGTTATGATCAACACTACTAGTTGGAATAGCTTCTACCACTTAGCACTGGTACCGTAAGGTGCTATACAAACGGTTTTTAACCCCTTTCCGCGACGGCATTTGGAACCGCCGCCAAGTGAGTGTGGGCGATAGGGGATCCTTCCCACACGACCCAGAAACCGTCGGGGATGGGCGAGCGGCTACTGAAGGTCGCCATAGAATAAACATATGAGAAGCCACCCCAATCCCACATGTTACATCTCAACGTTACGTTTCTGATCAGAGAGACATCCCAAACGATTACGCCGCTATAGTCGTGTGAAAAAGGTGGACATCAACATTTAATCTGCTGATATGTTTGTGATAGGTACGTTATCACACACGGTTCAAGAATGTAAAATGTGTGCGGTGCCTCTACTAACGCCAACGTGTCCATTTTCATAACTGTGTGCGATTGGTATTCCTATCACACGCACACTGGTTTGAAGCGTTTGCCGTATTACCATGAATCGCACACGCATATGAGATGAAACCATGTCTGCGTCCGTCCGACATCGTAAATGTTTCACGTCAAAGAACCATCTGTTTTCTTTTTTTCATCGCACACGCTATTTTATTTCTAACAATGTGCACATTATTTTATTCGCTCATGTATATTTTTTGGCTACAATTTATTATTCGAATTGGAAATTTTGAAATATGAAACATGCATTTCAAATTCTCAGCACAATGGTTCAACAACGAATCCATAAATAAAATTGTTAGTACAATATGTTCAGTAATTACAGGATTAGATAGCAATTAACTATGATGAACCACAATATTTACAAGCGGTAAAGGTGAAGAGACAAGTGTAAATCATTTTGACCGCCGATGGTGTTGAATAAACGGAATGCCCATAATGTGCCTTCCTGCATGCCATAGGCACGAAAAACTTTTGTCCAACCCCTTGTGACGATCGCCTGCCCATCCTTCACCGCCTTCAGGAAGACTTCTAGAGCATTATCATGGTAGCATGAATTATATACTTTAACCTTAGTTGCCTCCACTCTGGTCATGTAGTTTGCATGGTAATCATCAGTAAATAGCTTCGAAAACCACTAAAAAGAGAAAAATATCATATCATGAGGTCTAATAGAGTAACTTGTTGTGGGCAGGGGGAAAAGGTAACACATTACTTACCATCCTAAAGTTCACTGTTGTCTTGGACAAAGTGTAAATAAAGAGCTTAATTCCCATCAACCATTTCTTTCGCCCAACAAACTTTCTTAGTTTCCTCACTTGACACTTGTTCATGAATATCTTATTGCCCCATACACAAAAGGGATCGAAGCGTGGATTAGTACCGCTCATACATGTACCTACAAGCAACCAGTAAATGTTAGAAGCTAAACTGAGATTGCACAAATGATGTAAAATACAACTACCTACATTCCTAAGTACAAGTATTTTTGGAGATTTCAATATGAACTACATACGGATGTATATGGAATTATAGATATAGTTTAGATTAGAATCTAGATTCACTCATTTTGCTCCTTATGTAGTCTATATTGGAATCTCTACAAATACTTATATTTAGGAATAGATGGTGTGTAAGACATGGGATGCAACTAACCTCGACGACAAACAACAACATCGCCCATTGTAGCCCAGTGTAAGTACATGGAAAGCCAATGTTAACTACAACAGGGTTAACATCCACCAAAAATAGCAAACGGTAATAAAACGACAGCATCTGTAGTGAGATCTTCAATGCGGAAGAGTAGCATGGTAGCAAAGGGACGGATTAAAAATTGATACAACTTGTCAGAGACCCCAATCCTATGCCACACCGATCTAGCATGTAACACCTCATATCACTTTGCGGCCTCACACACGGTATTCCCACGGGTGTCGCCTTACCAGGCCCGGGAGCATTTGCGCCTTTTGGCTCACGTATATGATAGTGTCGCTAGCATCCATATGGCAAAGAACCCGGGCTGACATGGTTAGTCGTGAACCCAAAGTGGCACTAACTTACAGGGACAGGCATACGTGACCCAGCAACGAACGTGTCGGTCATCAGCGAGTGAATCCGGGCTGTAGCAGCTGGGCTAGCAGGACTCCGGAGAATCCGGGCTGTAGCAGGCTGACAGGACTCCGGCAGACACCGCGTGACATTTCCCCGAAGGGACAGACACATGAACGAAGAAGGACACATGCCGGCCAGCCTAAGTGTTCCGGAGCAGTAGCAAGCTACCAGGGCTTAGTGGAAGCACTAGGAGACATTTCCCGGTAAGAGAGGCTACCAAGGATAAACAACTAGATAGTCAGATCCCACACATACCAAGCATTTCAATCATACACACAATATGCTCGATATGTGTAAATACAACATGGCATCACAAAAAAACTCTACGACTCAAAGTATTTATTCTATAGGCTCTTAGGAGCGAGATATTACAAACATGGGTCTCATGACCCAACGTTCAGAGCATACAAGTCAAGCACATGCGGAAGCTTAACACGTCTGAGTACAAACATCTACAAATGAAAAGTCTGAGAGGCCTGGCTATCTACAAGACCCTGCCGAGGGCACAAGATCGTAGCTAACAAGCTAAACGTCGAAGTCCACGCCGAACTACTAGTTAGACTGGAGTCTATCTACAAAAAAATAAATTAAGCAAACGTGAGTACAAATGTACCCAGCAAGACTTACATCAAAACTAACTACATATGCATCGGTATCAACAAAGGGGGTGGTGGAGTTTAACTATAGCAAGCCGGCTTTGACTCGGTGGCTATCCTGAAGTACGGCTGCAAGTAACTCTTTGAGGTGGCGCACACGAGTCCACATATTCACCATACAATGCACCACTATGGATCCGCTCCCGTCTCCCTACGAGAACGCCATCCATAGCACTCACGCTTATCTTGCGTATTTTAGAGTATCCACTTTCACTTGTCTATGAACTGTATAGGCAACCCAGAGGTCCTTTATGCGGACGCGGCTATTCGAATAGATGATGTTAACCCTGCAGGGGTGTACTTCTTCACACACGCTCTCACCATTTATCGCCGTTTACACAACATGTACACGACAACCTTCAAGCGGAAGCCCAGCGAGGGTGTCGGCCACGGCCTAACTAAACACTCAAGTCTCTAGTCCAGGTTATCGTCTATTCAGGTTCCATCTGCAGGGAGTCCGGCCGAGGTTTCCACATACGGCCCCGAACGATGTGTACAGGGTTCCGCGACACCAAACGGGCGCCCGACATACCCAACCACGTGCCTACCGCATCACAGCCCACCCCTCGGGTCAGCGCTGCCCACAGCCTCTAGCATACTACAAACACCAGAAACTACTTGCAACTCCTGGAGAGAGGACAAGGGAGTTTAAGAAGTCGAGAGGGGCACTTTAGCATTCCAATGCATGGTAGTAACTGGTCATGGATCACAAACACAGAACTCAGTTCCTGAGGACGGTTTCAATGAGACAACCCACCATGTACTCCTACATGGACTCTCACCGCTACCTTTATCAAATCGTGTTCACACACTTAGCTAACACACAGTAGGACATGTTCACCACTTTCCAATTCATTCCCGATGAATCAGACATGACACAACTCTAAGCAGTAGCAGGCATGACGAACAAGCATGAATGAGTAGGCACAACATGGCTCAAACAACTCCTACCCATGCTAGTGGGTTTCATCTATTTACTGTGGCAATGACAGGTCATGCAGAGGAAAAGGGGTTCAAGTACCGCAGCATGTAACAGTTGAATCATTGTTGTCCTAATGCAGTTAAAGAGAGCAGGATTGAGAGAGTGGGATTGTATCGGAATGAGCAAGGGGTTTTTGCTTGCCTGGCACTTCTGAAGATAGTATAGTTCTTCATCGGTGTCATCGAACTCATCGTCGGTACGTCGTCTACTGAGAGGGGACAAATATCGACAAACAAGGAAGGACACAATCAATGCAATGCACAATATGATGCATGATCATGACATGTTAATATGCTCTGATTTGAGCTAATGCAACTAACAACAGATTAAATGGAGTTGGTTTGAATCTAAGATTCAAATTCAAACTCCATATATGACATTTCAAATGCCGTTAATTCAAATTGTCATATACAGTAGCTTCAGGTTGCTCAAACATGCATGAAAATGCCATAAACAGATTCTTTGGATTTTTCTGATAATTTTTCATATATAATTTTTTTCATTTGGAGTTACGATTGATTTTATATGATTTTTAGAAGTTTTGGATATTTTCTGAAATAAATAAATCATTTTTGATTTATTTTAATTCCTAGAAAATATTTACTGCGTCAGCATGACGTATTAGTGACGTCAGCAGGTCAACGGGCGGCCCACGTCAAACTGACTAGTGGGTCCTGAGTGTCAGTGGCTAACCTAACTAACAGAGTTAATTAACATTAAACTAATCCTAACCTAGATTAGTTAAGGGCCTGGGCCCACATGTCATAGGCTTGTAGCTAAACTAGGAGTTACTCCCGTGTTGATTGGGATTTGACCTGCTGCGGGGCCTGCCCGACAGTGTCTGTTAGTGAGGGATTAGTGGTGATTAACGCCTAATTAAGCGGCCACGTCAGCACGGTCGGGGTTAGGCCGCCCGCGAGCATCTAGCGAGGCGGAGGCACGCCGGAAATGCGCTATGGGCGTCGGATGCACGTGCTGAGGGCACCAGGGCGTAGCCCTTGCTTTCCCACATCAAGGAACAGGGGAGTTGGACGCGGGGGTAGCCGGAATCGTGCCGGCGATGAGCTTTGGCGGCGGCCAGAGTTCGGGTTAGTTTGGGCTCAGAGTTAGGGTGCTCGGGAGGAGGAGCTAGTGGGAGCTGCGTGCTCCTGGGAAGGCACCGAACGCGTCGACGCACTCAGGCGTGAGCTGTGGTGGCTAAAACGACGGCGGCATCATGGCCGGCGGTGATGAGCTTCTGCTTCGGTCGAAACGGCGGCTATGGTGATTGAGAGGCATGGGGAGGAGGGGCAAACGACGGTGGAGCTCACAGCAGTTGCAGCACGCGTCTGAGCGGGCTCGTAGGAGGTCGGCCGACGTCCGGGTGTTGCCGGTGATCTGGGGAGCCGAGGGTTGAATACGACGGCGTTGACAATGTTCGGGTGCCCGGTGGCTCTCTCTTCTTTAGTTTCGGTTTTCTATTTTTCTGTGATCTTTGTGGCTTTTCTAAAAATACCTAGACCCTTTTGAAAATCACCAAACTGCACATGCCCACTGTATAGAATATATCCAACATGGAACATTTCAGTTTAGGATTATTTGAGCATTTAAAATATTTAATAGCATTTAAATGCCCAAATGCAAATACTATATGATTTAATTCAGAGCCCAAATATGTCATGGAAAAATGTGCAACGCCTCTCGTTATTGTTTCTAGCATTTTCCAGAAATGATGAACATTTTTTAAAGCCATTTGGATTCACTGAGAATATTTTAGTTGAACCTAGTGGATTCCTTTGATGCTAGGGTTTAGGCAATCCCCATTTCAAGTTTAGGCAAAATTTAAACATGATGCACACATGAAACTAACCTAGTGCATTGCCAGAAGCTAGGGATGTGACAACTCACCCCCACTAAGCAAGAATCTCGTCCCAAGATTCAAGTGTAGGGTAAGATGAAAGGGGAACGCAAACTAACATAATCTTCACGATCCAGGTTGCACTTCATAAGGGTGTTGACTCAATCACCATCTTTGTCTTGATGTCTTGTTCTGAGAACTCCAACCACCATGGCAACGAGAAGAAAAAGGAAAACTCCAAAAGGATCAATCTCCTCGAAGATCGAACAACTCAGGATCAACTCACGGAATGGGACATAGCAACATCTCTCGAGCTGAGACACGAAGCACACATCTGGAGGGATGGAGTGGTACAGATGACAAGGGTGCACTAGGTAGACAATAATTCCACACTTAAGAAGGTGGTGAACGGTTGTCAACGTAGCGGGGATTTGAGTTGCCATGATACCAAAATGGGACATCTTGGAGGAGGGTGATTCGTTGAATTATTATCTTAAGTGGCAAAAAGAATTACCTTTGATATAGAGATCATTCAGACTCTCCATACCAGCCTAGGACAAATCATGAGCGATCGTTTGGAGGAGTTCAGTAGAATGGCATACTCGGACTAGTATGGATGATGTAGATTAACTTGTTGAAGACAACGCAATGGATGACTTTGCTTATCATTGGAGATGGATGGAGCCCATGGTAGGACCACTTGGAAATGATCCTAATCAGTAATTACTGAGAAGGGTAATCTAGAGTAAGGTGGCACGATGGCAGTGCAAGATGGAAACAAAATGCTAATGCTGGGAATGATTCTAGTAATTGGGGAGAAGCTCAACAGTAGAGAGTGGGTCCACTGCTTGAAAAGTTATAGCATAACCGAGGAACTGAGAGCAATCCCAGTTAGTGCCGGTGATAAAACCTAAAGCTTGCGTGTGCTCTCAAGAATTTGAGCATTTCCTTATTCATCAAGGTTTTACCAATATCCGTGTCAAGGATCCTGGCAACACAACATACTACCATGATGAATGGTGATGGACGATGCAGATGCAAAGGAAGATAACACCTTCTCAGATTTCACCTTAGCGAGGCCAAGAGATCAAAATCTGGATGATCGACCGAGAGACATTTAGCACTCCGCTTCTAATGTTCTCCTTGATGTGATAGCATAATCCATTCATAGATATGGTTTGACATCTAGAACATCAGCTAAAAGGTCGGACTTCGGGAACACGAAAAATCCATAAGGCACAACTAGGGAGTAAATCCTACGAAATCCTTATGGTAGGTGGCCAACTTACTCAATCAAGATACTACAATATTAGGTCCTCCGGCTGGCTGTGTTGGCCATGACATCCACTTTACTGGGTTACAGAGAGACCAATACTATAGTTCTTGGGAAACGTTCCAACCATCATATCTGCCTGAGATTCAGATCTGGTTGGTATTAGGATATTCCAGACTCATCAAGTCTAGGAAGAAAAATGAGAGTTTGCAACACAATTTGACGAGATGGCGTTGCGAGATTCTCGGGAGATGGACTACGGTAGTAAGCTCCAAAACATGTGCTGGTTCTGCTACAGACATGTGAACACGCTGTCTCAGACAAGCATGACCACGTAGTAGTCTTATAATAAAACACTACCGAGTTCAGGTGGGGAACCATCAACAAGGATATCGAAGTCCTTGCATAAGTCTTGCTCTTAAGAAGGAACTTATTCTCCTTGAACAAATCAGCCAGTGGCTTGGTATACTAGGAGATACATGTGGAATGGAGGTAGCGAGCCTATCAAACCATAGCATACTTCGCACATGCATGACTGACTTGGGATGATTCCAGAGGAAACAAAAACAATCTTTCTCAAACTCATGGCGGCAACTTGCACCAAATGCACATGGATCAGAGGAAGTCACTTCTTTCATCCATCACATGCTTCATGAACGGGACATGAAGATACTGCTTATAGAAGTTTCCAACACTAGTTGGATGTTCAACACAAATCATGGAGGAGACAAAATGCTGCTGATGGGCTCAACAACAAGTCATCGAGATTTCCATATAAATGGCATTCCATAATTATGAGATCAAGTGATAGCATTGGTCCGAACGAAAAGATATAACGGTGTATGCTCGAGGAAAATCCACGGGTAAGACAACATTACGAACATCATTGGTTCTGATTTGATTTGAGGATAGCCCACACTCAAGTCAAACATTGGCGAAGACGATAAGTCCAACAACTGATCACAGGGATCAATCAATGAAGATATTATCTTTCTTCAACACACACACACACACACACACGGATATCCCTTGGAGATGAACTAAGTCGGGTAAGCTTTTATCTTCCAACTCTCCAAGTTGTTGTTTAGCTTAACCAACTATCTCATGGGTATCCAACACAGATTCTTGGAGAAGGGGGTGGTTTATAAGAAACAAACTTGATCACGAACTCAACATAGCGGTCAGGTGACAGCCTGGTGATACTTCTGAGAAGATATTCGGAAAATCACGAACCACCAATATGTTATTAAGCTCGAGAACAATATTGCCTTTCAGAGCAAGACGATATGATCAAATGAGCGACGATTTGACAAAATCCTAACTCATCAATCGAAGAGTGCACCAGGAAAAGGAACTAGGTGGCACGATTAACCTTAGGGTGATGATTCAATAATCAACACGCTAAGAACGAGGTTGTCGTCCATTTAACTACCAAGCAATAGAGTTGCTAGGAGTATGGATTTCACACATCACGATTCACTTGTCGGCGTTCCGGTTACAATAACACGGGGACCGAGGAATGAATAAGGATGGCGATTCTCATGAATCCTGACATAAAGGGGGTAATACTCTAGGGTAGAACAGAATCAAAAGCTGGATTGGTATTTTGATCTGCGGAATACAGCTGCTTTGACCAAATCCTAGAAATGGATAAGGTACTGGAGTTTATTTCTCCTAGTCATTTTGGAATAGAATGGCTTGACGTACCACAAGAGTAATAGGTATCGATTAACGAATGCACGCATACTCTTGACTATCAATTGATAGACGAGGGTCGGAATACAACTAAAGAGGGACAACTCAAAGGAGCATATAACTTTCTGAGTTGTGGATGCATAGATTAGTATGTCGAACCAAGTTCAACAGGTTTCTTCCGGATTACCCATGCATGGAAGGTAGAACTGACAGAGTCACATCAAGGAATGGAGAACTCATCAAGAGCACTCTGGTTGCGATTTCGGTTCTGCGAGGAACTTCTGCCATAGGTAGTTCATGGTATTTGGAAGAAAGAAATACCACGGACCTCAAGGACTATCACAAAGGTTACTAATAACCTAAGGGAACTAGCAAACACTATCAACACGAAGTAAGTAGGGGAATCTCGGGTTCAGAAACCCAGGGGTAGAATACTATATCAGCAAAGTGCTCATTGAGTCTAAGCAAGGGTATCAGTGTTGGAAGAAGCTGGTGTATGGTGTGTTCATGGCATGTCGAAAGCTTAAATAGTACTTTCAAGGTCATCCCATCACAGTGGTCAGTTCTGCTCCTTTGGGGGATATAATCCAGAACAGGGAAGCAACTAGCAGGGTTGCTAAGTGGGCTATTGAGCTTGGACCACACGGTTTGAAGTATATGCCTCGCACAGCCGTCAAGTCCCAGGCTCTTGTGGATTTCATCAATGACTGGAACGAGTTGCAGGCACCAAAAGACAAACTAGACAGTACATACTGGACTATTCACTTTGATGGGTCCAGGCAAATGGAGGGCTCGGGGGCTGGAGTTGTCCTTACTTCCCCTCGAGGTGATAAAATTCATTATGTTCTTCGATTAATATTCCCTTGTACTAACAATGCAGCTGAGTATGAAGCTTTACTCCATGGTCTTCGAGTGGCTAAGGAGATGAACATAAGCCGTGTACGATGCTTTGGAGACTCAGACTTGGTAGCCCAGCAAGTTTCAGGTACTTGGGATTCCAAGGATCCACTCATGGCGGCTTACCGATGAGAGGTGGATATTGTGGCTGGCTATTTTAAGGGATATCAAGTGGAGCACATTGATCGGTGCAAAAACGAGGCAGGTGATGCTTTAAGCCGGCTAGGATCTCAGCGTAAACCGGTGCCGCCCAATACCTTTTTGGATGTCTTGCATAACCCGTCGGTTCAGCTGCCCACAGAGGAGGACCTCGATGTTCCTGATCCGGAAGCACAGTTGGTGGCCTCTTTACATATCATTCCGGATTGGACAGTTCCGTACTTGGCGTATATAAACCGGGGCGAGTTAGCCGATGATGAAATTTTGGCCAGACAGATCGTCCGGCGGTCCAAGTCCATGGTTGTTCACAACGGCGAGTTACACCACTGCAGCGTTTCTGGGGCGTTCCAGCGCTGTGTTTCTCCTGAAGAGGGCCGTGAGATTTTACGTGAGATCCACGAAGGAGACTGTGGTCATCACGCTGGTTCAAAATGCTTGGAGGCTAAGGCTTTTCGTCACGGTTTCTATTGGTTGACAGCTCATGCTGATGCTGAGGACTTGGTCAGACGGTGCGACGGCTGTCAAAAATTCTCAAGACGAGCTCATGTGCCAGCTCAGGAGCTACGGATGATTCCTATCACCTGGCCGTTTGCAACTTAGGGGCTTGACATGGTAGGGCCCTTCAAGCGATCACAAGATAAGAAGACCCACCTATTGGTGGAAGTGGACAAGTTCACTAAATGGGTTGAAGCGGAGCCAGTGAGTAAGTGTGATGCAGCCACGGCGGTTCAGTTCCTCACAAAGGTGATCTTCCGTTTTGGTTTTCCACATAGCATTATCACAGATAATGGCACGAACCTATCTAAAGGTGAGATGGAGGATTTTTGCCAACGAGAGCATATCCGACTTGATGTAGCATCTGTGGCGCATCCCCAATCCAATGGTCAAGCTGAACGAGCTAACCGGGAAATTCTAAAGGGTATAAAGCCCCGGCTTATGGTCCCTTTGAAGCGGACGACGGGTTGCTGGGTGGAAGAATTACCATCTGTGTTATGGAGTATAAACACCACCCCAAACCGGTCTACAGGTTATACGCCTTTCTTCATGGTTTACGGAGCAGAGGCGGTACTCCCCAGTGATATTCGTCATGACTCACCTCGAGTTGCCAATTATGTTGAAGCGGACAATGAGCAAGCACGTCAAGAAGCACTGGACCTGTTAGATGAGAAGCGAGATATGGCTTTGGCTTGTTCGGCGGTTTACCAGCAAGACCTGCAGGGTTATCACAACCGCCGGGTTAGAACAAGAACCTTTCAAGAAGGTGACTTAGTGCTCCAGCTCATCCAGGATCAGACCGACATGCACAAGTTATCCCCACCTTGGGAAGGGCCCTTTGTGGTCAGCAAGAATCTGCACAACGAATCATACTACCTCATTGACGTTCGAGAAGACTCACGCACTTCTGAGGAGGAGACCCAGCGGCCATGGAACATAGCTCTCCTTCGGCCTTACTACACTTGAGTTATAGGCTCTTCTTATGTACATATTATGACAATGTATATATTATGATCAATATAATAAACCGGCGTCCTTGCTACAAGCAGGGCCTCTGCCGTTCTCCCAATATTTCTTGGTTACAAGGTGGCTTCTGCTTTCAAAGCGATGACTCATCTTGTCCATTAAACCGGCTATTATGCCATCATACAGCTTGGGAGCTTCACACCCAAGGGGCCAAAGAGAGATCTGTTGCTACAAGCACGACTCAAACATAGGCACCCTTTGAGCACAACTCACAAAGTTACTTGGGGGCTCTTTGTGTAAAGTAACAAAGAGTTTGAAAGGACCCTTGTAACCGGGTATCGACCCACGGCTTGGAAGCCTGGTGTATTCACCTAAAACCCCGGGTTAACATGCCTTCATCAAGTAAGCCACTCCTATCCAGGTAATCCTGGCATGACCCGCCGAACGTTTGATAGTTACTCTCATTGAGACCCTGAACTGGTCAAAGTTAAAACGATGATTGGTTAGTTGGAGGCCCATCTTAAAAGGCTTTGTCAAATGGTTTAACTCAGCGGCCTGGCAGCCCACGAAAAGCCTCGAATTTGGGCCTGGCAGCCCTCAAAAATCCTCGACTACAAGTTTTTATTTGCTTTGTTTTTGCATAGTTTTATCCTTATTTGGTCACCTTTTAAGGTAAACCGACATCTCTTGATCCGGCCAGGCTATATGTCTTCATCTCAACCCGGTGTTTTTTAACTCGGTGTGGCTTACAGTTATCATCTGTTCAAGCATATCATCAATGGTGAACCGGCATCTCTCAATCCGGTCTGGCTTTGACTACCTGTCGCCAGTATAATCACCCGGTGTTCATCACAACCCAGTTTTACTTCATACATACCAGCACTGCATGGTGGAAGTTGGGTATTTACCCTTACCGCAAATAAGTTGGTAAACCAACATCATAATTTTATATCACAGGTATGATATATTTTTGGCTATTTTTACAACCTTGGTTACCTACCAGGTTATGTATTGGGCATTATGACCCGTCCAGCGGTAAACCGCCCGGTCAGATTTTTTTTAATGCAGATATAAGGACATCATAATATTATAAAGGTACATAAGCAAGTACTGCAATTATCATGGCGGATCAAACAAAGTCATATCTCAGTGCACGATGGTAGCAGATCAAAGTATTTCAACTAGCCTATTACAAGGCGCTTTAAAAGCCCAAAATAAGGGATTGTTCTTCCCATAGAACAAAGTTTATGAAACATCAACCCAATTGCCGGATCAAGACTCATCACCATGTTGACGTGAAGTTGATGGATCATCTGGCGTCGGTTCAGCCTCCTCCTCCCTATCAAGTGGCTGGAAGTCAACGGTGGTCCAGTCAATCCGGGTTATAGCTTGAAAGACAGCCTCTTCACTTATAAGTTTGGACGGATCAACATCAGGGGTGTAAGTGTGCTTACAGATTGGCGGGATAAGATTTTGCACTTCATCCACATCAGTGTTAATCCGTTGGTTGTTGGCGTCGTAGAAGGACCAATGAACAGTCAAATTACCCTCTGCCGCCACTTGACTTGCCAGAGGACGCATCTCCCTTGTCACAACTTTGAGGGCTTCGTTATCAAACTCTGCCCTGTTTTCTTGTTCACTAGGAAAGCCCGTGGCAATATCAACCGGATCCAGGTCAGCTATCCATGCTTTGGCTCGGGTAAGTGCCAACAAAGCGCCAGCCCTAGCAGCGGATCTCTTCATCTCTTCTATTTGCGCCGGCGTCATGGATAACCTTGCTAGAGTGTCCTTGATCAATGTTGGGGCCGGATTGTTGTATGAGGCTGCACAGATAACCCGTTGGGCATCGGTATACAGTTGTTCTATCAGAGTATATGCTGCCTTCAGCTTCATCCGCATGTCAGAGCCCAGATGAGCAATGCGGCCACCTACAACGGTTTAAGATTTTGATGTTAAACCGGCAAATTACAAAGATGGTCATTCAAGAAGTCTTGGCAAGAGTACTTACCAAATATTGTAGAGGTCATGGCATTCACTTGGCGCTTCAACCCAGTTAGCTCTTCCGCCACCAGTTTAAGAGCCGACTCGGCGTCTTCAGCCCGCTTCAGCAATGCATTCTTTTCAGTCTCCCAGTTGGCACGCTCAGTCTTGAACCCTTCTTTAAGTTGTTCCATGGCTGCCGAAGCGGTTTTAAGCTCCTCTTTGGCCTTAGAAGATACTGCTTGTTGGGACTTGATATTTTCTTGAAGATCAACAATTTGAGAGCCTTGGTGATTTATATCAGCCTGCCACAGTCAGAGGAGCATGTAAATATTTTATCAAAAGTCCCAAGCATATAACCAGTTATACACTTGGCACTTGGGGGCTAATGCAGATTGCTTCTTTACTACTGATTGTTTGAAGTCCCAAGGATCAATAAAAGTTTCAATCTTGGCACTTGGGGGCTAATGTGTGTTTGATCAAGAAAATACACAAGCAAGGAAAGTCAACAAAGTACAGTATGGAATATAAAAGTCCCGGTTTGTCTTCACGAGACAAACCAGCCCTTGGGGGCTACTCAGTCGAAGTGTTCTTTGTCTTTAAAGTCCCGGTTTATCTTCAAGAGATAAACCGGCCCTTGGGGGCTACATTATAGTGAATGCACAGAATAAGGATGAAAGTGTTTGGAAGATTACCTCATAGCGTTCCTTCATCAGATTCACCAAACCAGCCTCATAATCTCGGCTTGTGTAAAGCCGGTTCAAGAATCCGGAATGAAGATCCTGAGCAGAAAGATTAACATAGCTTGACAAATCAGTTTTCCCCTTCCCCTTGCCCATAACAACAAATTCGTCCTTGGCAGTATGTTTCGATAAAGCAACTGGATTGCCTGGGGCGGTATAAGCAGTGCCAGTGATAATAACATCATCACCACATTTTAACGGACTTGGCGGATTAATTGTATCTCTGGCTGGGCTCGGCGGATTAGCAGCTGGGCTTGGCGGATTGGCAGCTAGGCTCGGCGAATCAGCAGATGGGTTTGGAGGTGTAGCATGCGGACTTGATGGATCAACATGTGTGGCCGGGTCAGCTTCCGGCGGATTGGCATTAGTGGCTGGGTCTTGCGGGGCAGAGTCATCCATGACAACATCAGTATCTTCACCAGCATTTTCTAGGGTCTTCTCCGGTTCAACATCGTCAGTGGGGCCGCTGGTCTTGGCTTTCTTGCTCACTCAGGCCTTGGTACTACTACATCAAAATAAGGATTAGTATGATAAACCGACACATGAAGAAACAAACCGAAAAGCAGTACACTTAACCAGCGACGGTCTTGAGGGGAGGCAATTGCGTGGTTGATGAGTCGCCAGATGAGGAGTTAGAAGTTACCTGATAATTTGAATCAGACGGATTAAGTGGGTAGCGGAAGCAACCCGCCAAGGGACAAGGCTTATTAAAAGAAGAAGAGACCTCCGGATGACGCTTCCGGGGTGGAGTGTCTGGTAAACTGGAGGAAGTGACCTATTGACCACTGTGCCGGGTTGTGCGACGACCATCATGTTGCTGTGTCTTTAAAGAAAATTGTGGATCCAAATGAGCAAGTGGGTGAGAGCGTTTTACTTTCCGAACTGCACGACAAAATTTCTGAACCGACACATGATCTGAACCGGAGGAAAGGGAGATTACCTCAACATGATCAGCATGGCTGGCCTCCGCATCATCCTGATAATAGTCATTGTTAATAAGATGTATGAAAAAGGAGCCAAGGGAGTCAAGTTCTACCTCTTGATCTGAATCTTCAATATCTTCGGGCGGATCAGCAGTTTCGCCGGTCTTCTTCTTGGCTGCTCTTTTTATAACCTTGCTCTTCGCACGAGGAGCCCTTGCCGGCTTGTCTGAAGTTTTCCTTTTCCAGAAGGAGCTATTGGCCTATAAAATTGAAACACATGTTTGTTAGAACATTGTTAAAGCGGAGGCGGATCAAGAAAGCACAAGGTTAAAATCTTTACCGTTGGCGGTTTGTTGGCGGTGTAAAAGGGGGCCAGCCCGGTTTGGCTGCATGCAGCGATCGGTTCGTCTAGCATTTTCTTCACATATTCTGTGACTTCATCATCAGTCATTTCTATCTCATTAAACCGCTGAGGATCCTTGGCATCGCCAATATACTCGTGCAAAAATCTGGAGCGGCAGCTTAAAGGAAGAATATGCCACGCAACCCAGCAGCGAACAAGGTCGACACCAGTCAAACCGTTGGCTAGGAGAGCCCAGAGCTTGGCGAGTTGAGGTGCATAAGCCTGTTGTTCCTTGGCGGTGAGCCATTAAGGAAGGGGATGGCCATTGCTAAGCCGGTGTGCACGGTAACCCGGCAAAGGATTTTCTCTGGCAGGGGTAGTATTTTTGCAGTAAAACCATGTTTGGTTCCAATCTTTAGGGTGGCTGTGGTGCTTAGCATGAGGGAAATCAACTTCCTTTCTCTTTTGAATTGAAACCCCACCAAGTTCACTATTGGGGCCGTCAGAGAACTTAGTCCGGCGGTTTAAATGGAAGAAATCCCGGAAGATCTCAACAGTTGGTTCCTCTTGAAGGTAAACTTCACAGAACACTTGGAAATTGCATATGTTGGACACAGAATTTGGTCCAATGTCCTGAGGATGGAGTTGAAAGCTAGCAAGGACATCTCGGAAGAACTTTGATCCGGGAGGGCTGAATCCCTAGTCCAAGTGCTGCATAAATACAATTACTTTGCCATCTTGAGGCTCAGGAGGGCACTCAGGGCCAGGAACTCGCCAATGAAGGACATTTTTTGAGGCTAAAGCGCCGGTTACAACGTATCCATTGATATGCATTTCCGTAATCTGGGAAGGAACCCAGTTGCAAGTGGCGAATTGCTTGGTCATCTTGGAAACAAACTGTAAAAGGAAAAATGAAGGCCGGTTTACGATGGATGGTTGATGTGTACTGATCGGTGTTAAACCGGGGAATTTGGTGAAGGCATATATGTGAGTTAAACCGGAGTTTTCTACTCAAGATAAGATGGCGGTTTAAATGAGGGCTAATGGATATGGCGGATTACCAACTACTAAAAGTTAAACCGCCCTTACACAGAAGAGGCAGAGCTGAAATCTACTAAGTGTTTACAAAAACAGGTTTCACAATATGGCAGTATAATTTTGGATCTACCAAGGTTAATAAAAGAAACTTTTACTGAGCCCTACAATGGCGCTACAAAGAACAGAGAAGATCCAGATGGAGTTTTTTCAGGAACAACAAGATGCTGTGGTGTGGCAGACTAAGGTTATAGATCTAGCCGCAAAAGAAAACAATCGGGCCTAGCTAAGATTCAGTAGCGATGCCAAGGGAAAAGTGAACCAGTAGGCAAGGGGGGAAATGGAAAGACCCCTCGGCTCTATTTATAAAGAAAAAGGGGACAAACGGTAGGTGCGAAAATCGAGGAGCCTGAAGCGGCGAAAGAGGGCGCATCTCTCGCCTCAATCTTCGAGATGTAATTAATGAAGGGTATCTTTTTATGCAGAAGATGACATCATGACGATTTACTGCAGAGATAGAAGATGACGTCATGGCGGTTCACCAAAATTTACAGGGAAACGGCAACATGGCGGTTTACAAGAATCATCAGAAGATGCCCGTGGAATTTTTCTAAGTATTGAAGATTGACATGAACAGGTTCAAATCAATCTGGGGCCTAATGTTGAGGATATAACTACTGAGTATAAACCGCCCAGGAGGGGCCGGTTCATGATCAACCATACTGAAGTCCATGAAGATAAGAAGATGGTGCTTTACTGATGAAGCTTAGAGGCGCAAGCCCAGAGGCGGATTAGGGCCCGTAGTGGTAAACCGCCATAGTTGTATACTTGTATTGTAAGTTAGGAAAAGGGAGAGACCGAGCCAAACACTTGTATGAGTGGGCCTCGGAACTCTGTAAACCGGTCGGGCGTCAACCTGTGTATATAAAGGGACGACCCGACGATGGTTCAGGGACAACAGACAACAACTCGAGACCCAGGCTAGCATGTTTTCTCCCTGGTCATCGAAACCCCAATAATCCCATCACAAACTAGACGTAGGGTTTTACCTTCATCGAAGGGGCCGAACTAGTATAACTCTCGTGTCCCTTGTTCGGTTTAACCCCATCAGGCTAACCTCATCATGATGGCTCCACGACTAAGTCCTTATGCTAGGACATCTGACGTGATATTTCCACGACACTACCACTAGGTGGCATCACGGGATGCTTTCGAGGATGATGGCCAGAATCATCACACTGGGAACACAAGACATAGCTAGATTACTAGATGATCCCCTAAGACACCTAGGGTCATAATTATAACTCCAACATATATGTCGAGGTAATAGAGTACCTCAACTCAGCAATTAGTGTGATTAATTAACCTGGCCTAAAAGAACATCGAAACCAGAGGGAAAGGATTTTGCAAGGGCATCAGATTGTTTAGAAACCTGGGATGACTCGGACAACATAACGGCTGTAAAAGCTGAAAAGGATTTGAGACAATCTGCAAAAAGGTGGCATAACCACTTGATCATCATAATATCAAGGTTCTGAGATCAACTATGAATACTCAGATATAGAAGGAACTAAACTGAGGCTTGAATTCATCAATCTTGTAAGTCTACGGATTAGTAACACGTGATCCTGATAGAAAGAAGAGAAAGCCTAGTTTCTTAACCCCGTAGGAAGGATAAGATGACTCGGATAAGAAGGCATAAGGTATAAGGAGTAAAAAGAGCCTTACGTTCCATCCCACAATCAATTCCCTTATATAACTAAAGAATTTCTAGACTCAACTTCAACCAGTTTGGCTTGGTAATCCTACAGGCAGTCAGGCTTTGATACTAAAGCTGTCAGAGACCCTGATCCCATGCCAAATCGATCTAGCATGTAACACCTCATATCACTTTGCGGCCTCACGCACGGTATTCCCACGGGTGTCGCCTTACCAGGCACGGGAACGTTTGCGCCTTTTGGGTCACATATATGATAGTGTCGCTAGCATCCATATGGCAAATAACCCGGGCTGACATGGCTAGTCGTGAACCCAAAGTGGCACTAACTTACAGGGACATGCATACGTGACCCAGCAACGAACGTGTCGATCATCAGCGAGTGAATCCGGGCTGTAGCAGCTGGGCTAGCAGGACTCCGGAGAATCTGGGCTGTAGCAGGCTAACAGTACTCCGACAGACACCGCGTGACATTTCCTCGAAGGGATAGACACAGGAACGAAGAAGGACACATGCCGGCCAGCCTAAGTGTTCCGGAGCAGTAGCAAGCTACCAGGGCTCAATGGAAGCACTAGGAGACATTTCCCGGTAAGATATGCTACCAAGGATAAACAACTAGATAGTCAGATCCCATACATACCAAGCATTTCAATCATACACACAATATGCTCGATATGTGTAAATACAACATGGCATCACAACAAAACTATACGACTCAAAGTATTTATTCAATAGGTTCCGAGGAGCAAGATATTACAAACATGGGTCTCATGACCCAACATTCAGAGCATACAAGTCAAGCACATGCGGAAGCTTAACACGTCTGAGTACAGACATCTACAAATGAAAAAGGCTGAGAAGCCTGACTATCTACAAGACCCTGCCGAGGGCACAAGATCGTAGCTGAAGTTACAAGCTAAACATCGAAGTCCATGCGGAACTACTAGTGAGACTGGAGTCTCTCTACAAAAACATAAATTAAGCAAACGTGAGTGCAAATGTACCTAGCAAGACTTACATCAGAACTAACTACATATGCATCGGTATTAACAAAGGGGGTGGTGGAGTTTAACTGCAGCAAGCCAGCTTTGACTCAATGGCTATCCTGAACTACAAATGCAAGTAACTCTTTGAGGTGGCGCACACGAGTCCACATATTCACCACATCAATACACCACTATGGATCCGCTCCCATCTCCCTACGAGAACGCCATCCATAGCACTCACGCTTATCTTGCGTATTTTAGAGTATCCACTTTCACTTGTCTATGAACTGTATAGGCAACCCAGAGGTCCTTTACCGTGGATGCGGCTATTCGAATCGATGATGTTAACCCTGCAGGGGTGTACTTCTTCACACACGCTCTCACCACTTATCACCGTTTACATGACATGTACTCGGCAACCTTCAAGCGGAAGCCCAGCGAGGGTGTCGGCCATGGCCTACCTAAACACTCAAGTCTCTAGTCCAGGTTATCGCCTATTCAGGTTCCATCCGCAGGGAGTCCGGCCGAGGTTTCCACATACGGCCCCGAACGTTGTGTACAGGGTTCCGCGACACCAAACGGGCGCCCGACATACCCGGCCACGTGCCTACCGCATCACAGCCCACCCCTCGGGTCAGCGCTGCCCATGGCCGCCAGCATACTACAAACACCAGAAACTACTTGCAACTCCTGGACAGAGGACAAAGGTGGTTAAGAAGTCGAAAGGGCACTTAAGCATTCCAATGCGTGGTTGTAACTGGTCATGGATCACAAACACAGAACTCAGTTCCCGAGGACAGTTTCAATGAGACAACCCACCATGTACTCCTACATGGACTCTCACCGCTACCTTTACCAAATCGTGTTCACACACTTAGCTCACACACAGTAGGACATGTTCACCACTTTCCAATTCATTCCCGATGAATCAGACATGACACAACTCTAAGCAGTAGCAGGCATGACGAACAAGCATGAATGAGTAGGCACAACATGGCTCAAACAACTCCTACTCATGCTAGTGGGTTTCATCTATTTACTGTGGCAATGCAGATCATGCAGAGGAAAAGGGGTTCAACTACTGCAGCATGTAACAGTTGAATCGTTGTTTTCCTAATGCAGTAAAAGAGAGCAGGATCGAGAGAGTGGGATTGTATCGGAATGAACAAGGGGTTTTTGCTTGCGTGGCACTTCTGAAGATAGTATAGTTCTTCATCGGTGTCATCGAACTCATCGTCGGTACGTCGTCTACTGAGAGGGGACAACTATCGACAAACAAGGAAGGACACAATCAATGCAATGCACAATATGATGCATGATCATGACATGTTAATATGCTCTGATTTGAGCTAATGCAACTAACAACAGATTAAATGGAGTTGGTTTGAATCTAAGATTCAAATTCAAACTCCATATATGACATTTCAAATGCCATTAATTCAAATTGTCATATACAGTAGCTTCAAGTTGCTCAAACATGCATGAAAATGCCTTAAACAGATTCTTTGGATTTTCTGATAATTTTTCATATATAATTTGTTTCATTTGGATTTACGGTTGATTTTATATGATTTTTTAGAAGTTTTGGATATTTTCTGAAATAAATAAATCATTTTTGATTTATTTTAATTCCTAGAAAATATTTACTGCGTCAGCATGACGTATTAGTGATGTCAGCAGGTCAACGGGCGGCCCACGTCAAACTGACCAGTGGGTCCCGAGTGTCAGTGGCTAACCTAACTAACAGAGTTAATTAACATTAAACTAATCCTAACCTAGATTAGTTAAGGGCCTGGGACCACATGTCATAGGCTTGTAGTTAAACTGGGAGTTACTCCCGTGTTGACTGGGATTTGACCTGCTGCGGGGCCTGCCCGACAGTGTCTGTTAGTGAGGGATTAGTGGTGATTAACGCCTAATTAAGCGGCCACGTCAGCACGGTCGGGGTTAGGCCACCCGCGACCATCCAACGTGGCGGAGGCACGCCGGAAATGCACTACGGGCGTCGGATGCACGCGCCGAGCGTACCAGGGCGTAGCCCTTGCTTGCCCACATCGAGGAACATGGGAGTTGGACGCGGGGGTAGCCCGAATCGTGCCGGTGACGAGCTTTGGCGGCGGCCGGAGTTCGGGTTAGTTCGGGCTCGGAGTTACGGTGCTCGGGAGGAGGAGCTGGCGGGAGCTGCGTGCTCCTGGGAAGGCACCGAACGCGTTGACGCGCTCAGGCGTGAGCTGTGGTGGCTAAAACGACGGTGACATCATGGCCGGCGGCGATGAGCTTCTGCTTCGGTCGAAACGGCGGCTATGGTGATCGAGAGGCATGGGGAGGAGGGGCAAACGACGGTGGAGCTCACAACAGTTGCAGCACGCGTCTCAGCGGGCTCGTAGGAGGTCGGCCGACGTTGGGGCGTTGCCGGTGATCTGGGGAGCCGAGGGTTGAAGAAGACGGCGTCGACAGCGTTCGGGCGCCCGACGTTGCATATCTCATCGAGGAGGTCGAGGACGAAGTGGCAGAGCTTCTGGGCGCGTCGATGAGGCGTGGGGTGGCCGATGGCCATGGCAACGGCGAGTGGCGGCTAGGGCTGCGCTTGGGTGGGTGCGCGCGAGAGGGACATGGGAGGGGATGAGCATGGGGGAGGAGTGAGAGGGCCCAGGGGGTGCATGGAGTCTCCAGCTAGCTCCAGGCGGTCGGTTGCAAGAAGGAGGAGGCGTGGCGCCTCGCGCGCGCATGTGCTGTCCCACCTCTGCCTATTGGCAGAGGTTAGGGATGACTGGCACCAGGTCAGGTGGACTGGGCCAGCTCCTGGGCCAGCCAGGTGGGCTGCACAGGAAGGTAAGCCCAGGTAAGTTCCTTTCTCTCTCTCTCTTCTTTAGTTTCGGTTTTCTATTTTTCTGTGATCTTTGTGGCTTTTCTAAAAATACCTAGACCCTTTTGAAAATCACCAAACTGCACATGCCCACTTTATAGAATATATCCAACATGGAACATTTCAGTTTAGGATTATTTGAGCATTTAAAATATTTAATAGCATTTAAATGCCCAAATGCAAATACTATATGATTTAATTCAGAGCCCAAATATGTCATGAAAAAATGTGCAACACCTCTGGTTATTGTTTCTAGCATTTCCAGAAATGATGAACATTTTTGAAAGCCATTTGGATTCACTAAGAATATTTTAGTTGAACCTAGTGGATTCCTTTGATGCTAGGATTTAGGCAATCCCCATTTCAAGTTTAGGAAAAAGTTAAACATGATGCACACATTAAACTAACCTAGTGCATTGCCAGAAGCTAGGGATGTGACACAACTGTTAATTTCAACATGCTTAACATCATCCTAATTCATATTTTTTAAGTTTGTAGCCATTGAAATACAACTGCTTAAAAATGGATACAACTATTAATTGCAACAGGCTTAATGGCCATTGAAACCGGTACTGATAAAAATGCAATTGGCAGAGTTAAACATCACAAGGCAGGTGCTGCTAGAGCAGATAATGGCCTAGTTGTCTATAAAAAGGCAGGGAAAATAGCTAAAACGTGTTAGGCATGTTTACTACAACATGCTTAATACATCGACCATACAAAACATAGCCATTAATTGCAACTGGTATTGGTAATATTGAACTGGTGAGTTCATACTTGGTAAGTCATGAGAGGTAGTTGCTGGGGCACTTCATCTTGGCCAGAGCCCGCCCAAAGTCAGCGGCGGTGGAGGCGAGCTCTTTCGCCGGGTCGAAGCGTGGATCGATGCCCCCGACATGTGTACCTACAAGAAGCAAGTAAATGTTAGAAGCCAAACTGCAATCGCACAAATGATTTAAAATACTGTAAGACATGGGATGCAGCTAACCTCGACGGCAAACAACAGCAACGCCCGTTATGTCCATGCGTAAGTACATGGAAAGGCATGTTAAGTACAATAGGGTTAGCATCCACCAAAAATAGCAAATGGGCAGCAAAGGGATAGATTAAAAAATGGATACAACTGTTAATTGCAACATGCTTAATAGCCTCCTAAGTCATGTTTTGTAAGTTTGTAGACATTGAAATAAAATTTTTAAAAATGGATTCAACTGTTAATTGCAATAGACTTAATAGCCATTGAAACTGGTGCTGATAAAAATGCAATTGGCAGAGTTAAACATCACAAGGCAGGTGCTGCCAGAGCATATAATGGCCAAGTTGTCTATAAAATGGTAGGGAAAGTAGCTAAAACGTGTTGGGAATGTTTACTAGAACATGCTTAATACATCGACCGTACAAAACATAGCCATCAATTGCAACTGGTATAGGTAAGATTGAACTAGTGATTACATATTTGGTAAGTCCTGAGAGGTAGTTTCTAGGGCACTTTATCTTGGCCAGAGCCCGCCCAAAGTCAGCGGCGGCAGAGGCGAGCTATTCCTCCGGGTCGAAGCGTGGATCAGTGCCACTGACATGTGTACCTACAGGCAACCAGTAAATGGTAGAAATTAAACTGCAATTGCACAAATGATGTGAAATACTGTAAGACATGGGATGCAACTAACCTCAACGGCAAACAACAACATCGGCCATTATGACCCTGCGTAAGTACATGGGCATGCATGTTAAGTACAACAGGGTTAGCATCCACCAAAAATAGCAAATGGGCAGCATCTCTAGTGATATCCCGAGTCATGTATTGTAAGTTTGTTGCTGGTATTGGTGAAATTGAACTGGACAGTTAATACTTGAACATCACACGGTGTGCAGTACTAAAATAAACAAGGCACGAACATGCTTAATACATCAACCATACAAAACATAGCCATTGCAAGTGGTATTGGTAAGATTTAGCTGGTCAAATCATACATGTTAAGTCTCAGGGGGTAGTCGCTAGGGCACTTCATCTGGGCCAGAGCCTGCACCATGTCGTCGGCGGCGGAGGCAAGGTGTTCCTCCGGGTCAATAGGCATAGCGGACATCGCGCCATGGACCGCCATCAGCTCCTCGACCTCCATGTGATATGTGGTTGGGATTGTGCGGCGATGCTATGGAGGTAGGGGCAGTGAGGATTTAGAGGCATGAGGATATTTTGCAGGTGCCATTTAAGCAATCAGGCCGGGGCCATGATAGAGATTGGTGGGTTACTAGACTGGATCCGAGCAGAACATAGATGTGGTTGAAGCTGTGGTTGTGACGGCAGCGGTTTGAGCTGCCGGTAGGGGGAGGCACGGGGGTGTGTGGGTGTGGGAGATAGTGAGGAAGTTTGATGGGTGGGGATGTGGTTGGAGGAATAAATTCTAAAATCGCGCGCCTAATGAAAATTTCGCTGCGAAACTTGAAACTTGGGTGGGGGAAACACACAAAGCGGACGAAGCGTGTAAAATACTCGTGTGCGAGAAAACAAAAAATTGGCAGATCCCATCTCCAAAAAAATGTACACGTGTAGTTGATTTTTTTCGGACAATGGTACGCCTGGTTTATTAGGAAATACCACACATGTAACTGACTTATGGATCATTAACGAAAAAAATGCACGCATGTACGGAATATAAACCGTGTGTTTTGTGATCTTCTAATGATTAACGCAAAAAACGTACATGGGCACACATGCTAATCAACGCTCAAAACTCTCAAAGGATGCTCTTACCAACATTGTACATTAATACTACAAACTTAAAGTACTACTGGTAATTTGCTCTAATACTACAAACTTAAACTACTTCTCACATGATGCTCTTACCAGACACCAACGTTCTCCTTCCCGGCCTTGTAGGCGGCAGCCCACCGTGCTTCGATCTCCGTCAAGCTCTCATCACCACAGCATGTGGCCTCTTCTTTCTTGCAACGACGGGGCTCTCTTTTCTTGACTGCTTTCTGCCTTTTCTGCTCCTCCTGTGCGGCTTTGGACGCCTCTAGATCCACCGCTCATTCGGCCATGGCAGCCTCAAAGTCTGCCCACGTAACTGTGTGGCCGCCGGCGGTGATGAACTTGCGCAGCGAGATGTGAAAGTGCTAGTATTCGACTAGAGGGGGGGTGAATAGATGATTTTTATGAAAGTCTTCAAAACATGGGTGCTTTGAAGACAAACAATAGAAATGAACCTATTGATATGCAGCGGAAGGTAGACTACACTAGACAAGCCATAGTCAAGTAAGCAATGTAGTGAAAGCATGAAGACTATCAACAACTAGGTAGTATGGATCAGGATGGAAGGTAGTATGAAGCCAAACAGTAAACAGTCTTCACACAGTGAAGTCAATCAGATCAGGAAAATGGGCGAAGACTTCACGAAGACAAACTATAAGTAAAGAGAGAGAGAGAGAGGAAGGATAGAACCAGTTGCTCGAAGAGGACAAGGGATTTGTTGGACTAGTTCTAGTTGCTGTGACAACTGTACGTTTGGTTAGGGAGGCCGAGATTCAACTCAGAAGACCATGTCTTCACCTTATTCCCCTTGAGCTCAGAACACTTAGTCCTCGCCAATCACTCTGGTAAGTCTTCGAGGGAGACTTCCAATCCTTCACAGACTTCGTTCACCGACAATCCATAATGACTCTTGGATGCTCAGAACACGACGCCTAACCGGGTGGAGGATTCACAGTCCTCAAGTGTAATAAGTCTTTAGATCACGCGGACAGAAAGACTTCAGTGATGCCTAACACTCTTTGGCTCTGGGTATTTTGGGCTTTGTCATCGCAAGGATTACTCTCTCAAAAGCTTAGGAGGTGGGTTGCTCTAAAACGACAAAAGCCATGCACTAACTCTGAGCAGCCATCAATTTATAGTGTAGGGGGTGGGCTATTTATAGCCAGGAGGCAACCCGACCTGATTTGTCCAAAATGACCCTGGGTCACTAAGGAACTGACACGTGTCCAATGGTCAGATTTCAAACACACGCGACAGCTTGACTTGGGCTACAAGTAAATCTGACTCATCCAGCTCTGGATAAGATTTGCTCTCATTGTATTCGCTCAAAGACATAGGATTTGGTTGAGCATCACTTCAGTCACTCTGACTTTGTTCACTTGGACCCCACTTAACAGTGCAGTGGTTCCTAAGACTCAACAAAGAAGAAAAGGAACTATGAAACAACTATGTCTTCGCACTCCATAGTCTTGATGCGATGTCTTCTCTTGTCATAGTCTTCAATGTGAATATCTTCACAGACCACCATTGTCTTCAATGTCTTCACACATTTTTAGGGGTCATCTTTGGTAGGTAAACCGAATCAATATGGGACTACTACCTGTGTTATCCTGCAATTCTCACAAACACATTAATCCCTCAAACAAGTTTGTCGTCAATACTCCAAAACCAACTAGGGGTGGCACTAGATGCACTTGCAATCTCCCCCTTTTTGGTGATTGATGACAAACTGGTTGAAGTTTTCAACAGGGATAAAAGTATGTGAAAGTTTACTGTTTTGAGTATTGTCTTCATACATATGACGAGGCCCCCCCTGAAGATGTGCATATAAATGATTTGCTTTTGAATGCAAATGCACATGGCAGGTATTGCTTTGTGGAGGTCATCTTCAAAGTGTGAAGACAATACATTATGCATATAGAATGGTAATGAACATAATGATAAGCATAATGGAAAATGGACGTCTGCAGAATGACTTCATGCGGAATTTATCATCGCAACACAGAGTAGCAGAAAAAGTAGCAGACGACCATCGAGTTTATGTGTTACAACTCAAAGAACCAAATGTATCAAAAGACGAGAGTTGTAAAAACTTGGCAAAATAATGCAACCACCCATAAGGACCCGCTTGAAGACTATCAACTCATATACTTCTCCCCCTTTTGTTAGTAATGACCAAAAAGGTTTGAAGACATAGAGCATCTACTCATTCCCAGAAGGAGCAGATGGTGGAGCAGGGTCGACGTTGGAGTTTGGTGGTGCAGAAGGGCCTGGTGCAGTGTCGAGATGCAGTGTAGCCATGCTCGGTGAAGTGGCATCGTCTTATTCATCGACGACATTCGCAACAACAGTTGCAGCCAAAGATGAATACTCAAAATCTTCAAGTGGGGGAGTGCGGCGCCAGCTTACATGTGGTGGAGGCGTGGAATCAAAATTGAAGCTTTCGGTGAAGCCATCTGCGCGAAGATCGTCTTCCGAACACAGCAGAGTGATGCTCTTCCAGGACCGCAACACATTCTCATGGGCAACAAATGAGTTCTTGGTGGCCAGATTGCGAATGCGATTGACATCCACCAAGAGACTATGCATCTGACGCTTTAGCCAGTCGTGGTGCTTGTCCTGCTTCTGATGTAAGGCCACAAGCAACTCTCAGTCATTGAGTACATGAGAACGCTTTCGAGGCCTTTGGTATTTGCTTGATGAGGCATACGCACATTGCCAACCAGAGGATAATCAGGAATAGCGGCATTTGGTACATTAACTCCTTCTATTGGCTAAGTGAAGCTTTGATGACCAACATTATGAAGATATAGTGGCTCCTTGGCAGGCTCGGGGTAGATGGCTTCAACTGACAGATCAACCTCAGGCAGAAAGACACGATGGTTGCATGCTGAAGGCTGATAGTTGATAGAAGAATGGAGTTTGATTAGGTGCATTACCCATGGAGCATAAAACTTCAGGCCAAACAGATCAATCCCAGATGCAGCAAGTTGTCTGATGAAGAAATCCTGGGAGTTGAATCTGATGCCATTGACAATATAGAATACCAAAGTCTTCATAGTGCCTTCAAGTTTGGCTTCAAAAGAGTGTTCCTTGATTGGCTAAAGAGTACGCCTCAATATATGATAGACTGTGCGGGGCAAGTACTCGAGGTCCTTGACAAAGAATTCCTTTGGATATTCTGCATCTTGAGGCAATGGCTTCATCATGCTGAGCATCTGGCTCATATTGGGTTCAGGCCTCTGAAAAATGCTTTGCAGGTCTTCTCTGTGACGCTGACAACCAAGCTCATACAATTCACCTGGAGTGGGCAGGGAGGTAAGCTCGATGATGTATTAAGGTTTAGCTTCATGGTGCACATCTCCTGTCATCCACTCGAGAATCCATGTCTTCCGATCCCTGTTGTAGCCATGAATGTGAAGAGTAGCATAGAACTGCAACAGAAGCTCTTCATTCCAGTGCTCTTTGGCAGTGACAAATTGCAGAAGACCTACATCCCTAAAGCAGTCCAGAGCTTCTTCAAGACAGGGGAGCCCAGCAATAGCTTCACAATCAAGACAAATGTGAGGAAAGATTCTCTCTTGATTGTAGAGGACACGCGAGTAATAGTTGCGCTATTGATGGCTCCAGAAGCTATCTGAAGAGATCTTTGGCTTCGAGTATGGATTCTTTTCACTGTCAAACAAGGTATTGTGTGCCCTGAAGCTGTTGACACTGAAAGATCCTAGTGATGTAGCAGCACCTGGAAGCCTTGGTAGCCTGGGCTTTGGCTTCTGAACCTGTGGTTGCTGCTCCACATGATAATCATATTGTGGTCCGGGACAAGTGGGAGGAACCAGGATTCGCCAGCGAACTATGACCAGCTCCCCATCACGATAAAATATTGTTTCGATAGTGTGAGGCCTTGGGGGAGGAACAACACCATCAGTGGGGACCGGCGTCATAGAAGCTTCAGGATTCACATTAGCTTCAGGCACAACATTAGCTTCAGGCCCCACATGATCTTCCGCCAAGACAGGGTCATTAGCTTCAGCAGTATTTGCGGCAGCGTCATTGTTCTCAACCTCCATTTGGTCAACGACCGGAGGGTCTTGCACAATCACATTCTCCTCGAGAATGACTTGATCTACGGCAGGGGGTGTGGCAACTCTCTCTTCTTGTCACGCCCAATATGCGACCCTATCCAAAAGGAACTCGAAGGTCCCACCAAGGATAGACCCGCATATTGAGACGCTTTTGCAAGGTGGATATCATTACATCAACATTACATAATAGATGGGGATACATACAAAAGGCATAGAATGCCACACGAATACAACATCACAATACATAATAGCATCATCCGACTATGGATGAAATACAAACAGAAAATCAAACGACATCCACCCTGCTAGCCCAGGCTGCCGACCTGGAACCTATCCCCTGATCGAAGAAGCAGACGAAGAACTCCAAGACTAGCAAACATCGCTCTCGCGTCATGATCATCGCATAACATGTACCTACAACTGTTGTTGTAGTAATCTGTGAGCCACAAGGACTCAGCAATCCCACTACCATGGGTATCAAGACTAGCAAAGCTTAATGGGAAAGGAAGGGGTAAAGTGGTGAGGTTGCAGCAGCGACTAAGCATATATGGTGGCTAACATACGCAAATAACAACGAGAAGAGAGCAAATGGAACGGTCATGAAGCTAGCAATGATCAAGAAGTGATCCTGAACTCCTACTTACGTCAAACATAACCCAGAAACCGTGTTCACTTCCCAGACTCCACCGAAAAGAGACCATCACGGCTACACACTCGGTTGATGCGTTTTAATTCGGATCTGGTGTCAAGTTATCTACAACCGGACATTAACAAATTCCCATCTGCCTATAACCGCAGGCATGACTTTCGAAAGTTTATACCCTGCAGGGGTGTCCCAACTTAGCCCATGATAAGCTCTCGCGATCAACGAAGGATATACCTTCTCCCAGGAAGACCCGATCAGACTCGGAATCCCGGTTTACAAGACATTTCGACAATGGTAAAACAAGACCAGAAAAGCCGCCCATGCGCCGACAATCCCGATAGGAGCTGCACATATCTCGTTCTCAGGGCAACACCGGATAGGTCATCCTACGAGTAAAACCAAACCTCGAGTTTCCCCGAGGTGGCCCCGCA
>NC_041387.1:444347788-444350778 GCF_002162155.2 Triticum dicoccoides | reverse complement strand
GGGGGGGCTAAAATAAAGATGACCCTTGGGTTGGCCGACCCAAGGGAAGGGTATAGGTGGTGGTGAGGCAAATGGTAAAACCAAGGTTGGGCCTTGCTGGAGGAGTTTTATTCAAAGCGAACTGTCAAGGGGGTCCCATAAATCACCCAACCGCGTAAGGAACGCAAAATCCGGGAACATAACACCGGTATGACGGAAACTAGGGCGGCAAGAGTGGAACAAAACACCAGGCATAAGGCCGAGTCTTCCACCCTTTACCAAGTATATAGATGCATTAATAATATAAGAGATATTGTGATATCCCAACCAAAATCCTGTCCACCATGGAGCAATCTTCAACTTCACCTTCAACTAGCAACGCTATAAGAGGGGTTGAGCAAAGCGGTAACATAGCCAAACAACGGTTTTCTAGGAAGGGTGTCAAAGGTTAGAGGTTCATGGCAATTTGGGAGGCTTGAAGAGCAAAAGATAGGTAATGCAGCATAGCGATAGAACGAAGCAACTAGAATAGCAATGATAGTAGTGAGATCCAGGGTAGCGGTCATCTTTCCTGAAATCCCTCTAGGAAGAAGAACGGGTCCATGAAGAAGACGAACAGATGAAGCAGAACCAAGCGTAGACGAACGAATCCTCACGATCGCAACGAAACAGTAACTATCGAGAAGAAGCACACAACAAGGTAAACAGACCACACATGAACAAGGCATGATGCACATCAAGCATGATGCATGACAAAGCTACATGGAGCTACTCATGGCAAGAGATGATGCATACAAGAGCAACACATCAAGGCAAGTTTAAATGAGGCCGGGAACAACATATAACAATTCCGTTAAGTCCTCATATGCATATTTCGAAATTGGTCCAGATCTGAATAAACCTTATGTTCAAGTTGTTAAACAGCAAGTTAAAGTGCACCATGATGATCTACACGAGAATCTAGTCAAGTTACATATAAAGTTCATTTAGTTTGGAGCTACGGCCTAGAAGCTATGAGCAAAACAAGTTAAACATGGCATTGATGCAAAATGCATACAAACATCAAGCAAACACCTCAAAACAAGGATGCAACATTATAATATGAAACTACATGTGATTCTAAGCAAGTTTCATATAGAGCACACTCAAAACGGAGCAACGGTTCAACACACACACTCTATAAAGTTTAAAGGACAAGCTGTCCAAAACAGCAACTAGGCATATTGCAAGCATCAAAACAACATGCTACAGGACCTCAACAAGAAAACAAAAGGCATGGACATGATGTACAGGTAAATCATAACAAAACATGAACACTGAGCTATCTCCAGAAATCACTAGAACATGCTCAAACACACATGGCAAGATTGCAAATAATAACAATTTCAGACTTTGCAGAAAATAACATCAGGTTGCAATGTTTAGAGCTATCAAACAACATGTTACAGGAACTTATCATGGCAAAAAAAGGCATGGCATGAATCTACTAAATGCATAGAACAAAAGTCCCTTACTGCCATAAGCCAAAAAGGATCAGAAGATATGATGGCACCCATGTAAGCATAGCAAATTATAATACAGATTCATACATGGCAGGAACAATGATAAGTAGGCATGTAGATGAGCTTGTACCACTCACCACAGAGCAATACATGGCATGGAAAGGTAACCAACAGTAAGAAGGCATGTTTGTGAAGCTAAGAATGGCAATAGAAAGTCCATATGGTGCATGGATCACTAACAACAATCATGGCAACAACTGAACTTAATGTTAACAGGTTGACAGCAACATTATTAAGCAACTTCGGAGCAAGTTTACAACAAGCTACAGCAGGCTATAAATGCAACCAGGGGCATGGATGGATAGAGCATGACATGTATAACAAAACACTCTTAGTGAACATCTCCAGGTTATGCATAGAATGATTTGTAGCAACAGGTTTACATAGCATCACGAAATAACAAATTTAGCCTAGCTAAACAGTAACAGCAAGTACCCTACTTAGCAAGCTCGATTCACTCACCACAAGTCATTGCATGACAAGATAAGCATAGCATCAGCAAGAAGACATGTTTATGAAACAAACCAAGGCAAGAACAAGTTCATAGCATGCAAGGATCAACTACAAAAACCTTGGCAAAATTGAATAACATGTAAACAATCTGCCAGGAAACGTTTTGTAGCAAAAGTAGAGCACGAAAATGACATGGTACACTACTCCATAATTGCAAACAGGGGCATGAATGGCTAGAGTATAACCATATGTTCAAAACACCCTTACTGAAGTATCTCAAAATATGCATGGATCTCTCTGTAGCATCAAGTTTACATGGCATCAAAATAACAGCAGAACAGGGACTGAATCAACAATATCACGAAGCCTAGTTTGCATGCTTGTGCTAGTCACCACAATGATCACAAAAGTACATGGTAAGCACCTTTGTAAAGAAGACATAACATAGATCAAAACACATGTAGACATCAACCTTATAGGATGCACACATCAATCATGGCAAAAATGACAAAAGAGCAAGTTCTATTAACAGACAACAGACAACATTATGAAGCACTTGCAACAACGATTCAGGCATCAAGATGACCTCAAATGAACATGATGCAATGGTATGAAATGAAGTACTCGTTGAGACGAACAATTTGACATATTACACGCACGAAATGGAGCTATGGATGCAGAGATACGATGCGATGAACATGGCATGATAATGTCAAAATGTCGGGGACTTGGACGAATTTCACCTCCGGATCTGAGAGTTGACCCGGGCGCGGATGACGAGGACGGCCGGGGTTCTCGCCGGAGCTGTGGCCGGAGAGGAGGAAGATGGCGAAGACATTCGGATCCGAGGCCCTCTCGGCTGGATCTCGCCGGATCCGGGCCGGAGAGGCACGGGGCGGCCAGGGGCGCGACACGGGATGGCCGGGGTCGGAGGCGGACGGCGAGCTCGCTGGGACGGCGGCGCGTAGGACGAGGCGGCGGTTCCGGCAGACGGCG
>NC_041387.1:444340144-444347493 GCF_002162155.2 Triticum dicoccoides | reverse complement strand
CGCGGGCCGCGGCGGCGGGGACGGGCCAGGCGGCGGCGAGATCTGGGCCCGCGCGGGCCCCTGATGGGCTCCGCGGGCCGGCGGCGATGTGGGCTCGGGGGCGCCACATGGCGGCCGCTGATTCGGCGGGGGAGGCGGCACGGACATGTCCAGCGGGGTCCGGACGTGTCCGGCTGCGGGAGGAGGACGAAGCTAGGGTTTCGGGGGGAATCATTCACGAATTTCGGGGGAGGGGTGTTTATATAGATTCTGGGAGCTAGGAGAGTCCAAATGAGGAGCGGTTTTCGGCCACGTGATCGTGATCGAACGACCGAGAGCATGGAGGGGAGTTTTCTGGGTTTTGGGCCACTTTGGAAGGGGTGTTGGGCTGCAAAGAGAGAGAGGCTTTTGCGGTTACCCGGTTAACCATTGGAGTATCAAACGACCTCCAAATGGCACGAAACTTGACAGACGGTCTACCGGTGATATACCAAGGCCACTTGGCAAGCCTCGGGCCATTCCGAGAAAGTTTAACACCAGCTCACAACGAGGGACATAAGGGGGACGCCGGAGGGAATAGGAGTACCGGATTGCAAAACGGACAACGGGGAAAATGCTCGGATGCATGAGACGAACATGTATGCAAAATGAAATGCACATGATGACATGATAAAATGCAACACGCAAGCAAATGACATGGCAACGACGGCGAATAACTGGCGGACACCTGGCGCATCGGATCCGGGGCGTTACAACACTCCTCCACTAACAAGAGATCTCGTCCCGAGATCTTAGGACCGAGATGGAAGGGAAAAAGGGATGAGGTGAAGCAAGAACTGAAGAGAAGAAGCAAATAATCGAGAGCACTCGAGAATAAGAGAGGAACGCCGAGAATGACGATAATCGAAAGCTCACGGAATCAGATAGACTATGAAACCACTCCATGTAGAACGAGATAAGAAACGAATAAGACTGAAAGGATTTAGGCAGAACTCTGGCTGAACAAGGAAAGACTAGAATATGAAGTAGAGAGGATGGAATGATACTTGAGGAAGACATGACACAAAACCTCCGGAAAGAATTGAAAGAGAATTGACTGAAAAGAATTTAGAAGGATTGAATGGAGTTGTTGAGAAAATCAACAACGAAAAGAATAAGCTTGTTGTGGTCTTATAGGTAACATCTCAAGATCATAAGGTGATAACCGACCACAAACGGAAATGATTGGATAGCTGAGAGGAACGAAGAAATGCAAAACCCCACTTCAAAAGAATAAGAGAATTAATTGCACTTCGAGATGCGAGAAGAAAAGATACTTGAACTCCTCCAACAAAATCTTGATGAACTCTTGAAGAATGAATTAAATCATGAAGAACCACCGTGAAGAACTCCGGTAACAAAAGGATGATGAGATAGAGTGAAGGATGAAAGAATAAGATTAAAGCTTGCGGTGATTTAGATGGAGGTTCTGACGAAAAGGCCGAGGAAATTGAACTCCGGAAAAGAAAAGATGAAAACGCTTGGAACTAGAATCAAGAACAACTCCGAAGGAAGGGATTATTCACTCTGATGAAATAAGAATAAGATTTATTGTATGCTTATCCTTCATCAAATTAAATTGATGACAAACAATGGATTTTTGCATACTACTTATTCTTCTTGAAAAGGATTGAGAAGTGACATATCGCAAACTTGAGAAGGTCTTCATGAACCACCGGTAGGATTGAAAGAAGGAATGGATTGATACGATAACAAAGGAAAAAGAATCTGAATGAACTAACGTAAGAATTCGGAATGACTGATGAAAGAGAATGAATCACCGGGAAGAATTAGAAGAACAAATATGCTAGAGGGGATTTAGATGCAAAAGAATAAAGAGATCATGAGCTGATTACAGAACACTTGAATGAAGCACTGGGATAATTGGATAACGGTAGCTGAAATGTGAGGATGAAGAATTCTTCTGGAACAATGGCCTCCGGTGAAAAGAAATAGAAATCAACTTCTGACATACTCCGGATGGGTAAGAAAAGAATATCTGACAAACTGAAATAATTCAATAGGATAACAAGAAGCTAGAACCGCGAAACTTCGAGAGAACGGGCAAGATTTAGAGGAAAAACTCTTCTGCGATCTTCGAATGACGACGAGAAACACCACCAAAATTACTGAGATACTCCGGGAGAATGAAAAACGAAGAGGTTGAGCCAACAATGAAAAAGATTAGAAATCGATCTTGAAAAGGCATCTGACTGATGAAATTCATTCTTACGTCACACTGGAAAAGAATTGAGAATAACTCCGGGGAAATCAGAAGAGTCTGGTAAGATCTCAGAAAAAGACCTGTGGGTTAGGGCCCACTGAAGAGAAAAACACCGTTGGAAAAGATTGTTGAAAAGATAGATGATGCACCGAAACAATTGAAATATTTGAATGAGGTGAAAACCTCGAATTAATTGGAACACTAACGAATCTCCTGAGATGTCTTCCGAACTCCGGAATGATAAACTGGAGAGAGACGAACGAGCAAAGGAGAACACTAGATCCTAGAAAAGAATGTGATCAACCCGAAAAACTTGAATTGAATCCACCGGAAAGAAAAAGAGATGAAGAATGACGAACGAGACGAGAATTCACCGGTTGAAACAATTGACGAAAGACTGAAGGGTTTCGCACGAGTGAAATTGATAGTCGAAAGAGACTCGGACTCCGGGAAGAAGAGGGTGGGAGGGCGGGAAAACAAAGGCAACTTGGAAGGGGAAATGACGACTATCTTGAAGAGAAAACATCGGTTGAAATCATTGAGGAAAGAAGGCAAAGACTTCGCACGAGTAGGATGGATACTCGATTACGGACTCGGACTCCAAGGAGAAAAAGGGTGGGCAGGTGGGGAAAAGAAAACAACCGAGGACAAAGAAACAACTTCGTTGAGAGTGGACTGTGGATTGAACTTGGCAAAGACGAAGAGGCTCGAGTCGACTTCACGAGAAATGCACCGGATGAAAAGAGCTGAGAGCCAACAATCGGAAAACAAACTGCGTGAACCTAAAGAAAGATTTGAAAGGGAAGTGAAGTAATTCAAAACACCTACGTCAAGATTCCTCACCAGAGCGACGAAGGGGCTGAGGAGTAAAAAGAATTCCTACTCTCCGATATAACTAGACTCAGAAAACAGTTTTCTTCTAGACTCGACAGCGGCCAAACTACACGATCAAACAAGGGGGCTCCTAAGGTCGGTCGAGGCTCTGATACTAACTTGTCACGCCCAATATGCGACCCTATCCAAAAGGAACTCGAAGGTCCCACCAAGGATAGACCCACATATTGAGACGCTTTTGCAAGGTGGATATCATTACATCAACATTACATAATAGATGGGGATACATACAAAAGGCATAGAATGCCACACGAATACAACATCACAATACATAATAGCATCATCCGACTATGGATGAAATACAAACAGAAACTCAAACGACATCCACCCTGCTAGCCCAGGCTGCCGACCTGGAACCTATCCCCTGATCGAAGAAGCAGACGAAGAACTCCAAGACTAGCAAACATCGCTCTCGCGTCATGATCATCGCATAACCTGTACCTGCAACTGTTGTTGTAGTAATCTGTGAGCCACGAGGACTCAGCAATCCCATTACCATGGGTATCAAGACTAGCAAAGCTTAATGGGAAAGGAAGGGGTAAAGTGGTGAGGTTGCAGCAGCGACTAAGCATATATGGTGGCTAACATACGCAAATAAGAGCGAGAAGAGAGCAAACGGAACGGTCGTGAAGCTAGCAATGATCAAGAAGTGATCCTGAACTCCTACTTACGTCAAACATAACCCAGAAACCGTGTTCACTTCCCGGACTCCGCCGAAAAGAGACCATCACGGCTACACACTTGGTTGATGCGTTTTAATTCGGATCTGATGTCAAGTTATCTACAACCGGACATTAACAAATTTCCATCTGCCTATAACCGCAGGCACGGCTTTCGAAAGTTTATACCCTGCAGGGGTGTCCCAACTTAGCCCATGATAAGCTCTCGCGATCAATGAAGGATATACCTTCTCCCAGGAAGACCCGATCAGACTCGGAATCCTGGTTTACAAGGCATTTCGACAATGGTATAACAAGACCAGCAAAGCCGCCCGATGCGCCGACAATCCCGATAGGAGCTGCACATATCTCGTTCTCAGGGCAACACCGGATAGGTCAGCCTACGAGTAAAACCAGACCTCGAGTTGCCCTGAGGTGGCCCCGCAGTCTGCCCGGTTCGGACCAACACTTAGACAAGCACTGGCCCGGGGGGGCTAAAATAAAGATGACCCTTGGGTTGGCCGACCCAAGGGAAGGGTATAGGTGGTGGTGAGGCAAATGGTAAAACCAAGGTTGGGCCTTGCTGGAGGAGTTTTATTCAAAGCAAACTGTCAAGGGGGTCCCATAAATCACCCAACCGCGTAAGGAACGCAAAATCTGGGAACATAACACCGGTATGACGGAAACTAGGGCGGCAAGAGTGGAACAAAACACCAGGCATAAAGCCGAGTCTTCCACCCTTTACCAAGTATATAGATGCATTAATAATATAAGAGATATTGTGATATCCCAACCAAAATCCTGTCCACCATGGAGCAATCTTCAACTTCACCTGCAACTAGCAACGCTATAAGAGGGGCTGAGCAAAGCAGTAACATAGCCAAACAACGGTTTGCTAGGATGGGTGTGAAAGGTTAGAGGTTCATGGCAATTTGGGAGGCTTGAAGAGCAAAAGATAGGTAACGCAACATAGCGATAGAACGAAGCAACTAGCATAGCAATGATAGTAGTGAGATCCACGGTAGCGGTCATCTTGCCTGAAATCCCGCTAGGAAGAAGAACGAGTCCATGAAGAAGACGAACGGATGAAGCCGAACCAAGCGTAGACGAACGAATCCTCACGATCGCAACGAAACGGGAACTATCGAGAAGAAGCACACAACAAGGTAAACACACCATACATGAACAAGGCATGATGCACATGCATGACAAAGCTACATGGAGCTACTCATGGCAAGAGATGATGCATACAAGAGCAACACATCAAGGCAAGTTTAAATGAGGCCGGGAACAACATATAACAATTCCGGTAAGTCCTCATATGCATATTTCGAAATTGGTCCAGATCTGAATAAACCGTATGTTCAAGTTGTTAAACAGCAAGTTAAGGTGCACCATGATGATCTACACGAGAATCTAGTCAAGTTACATATAAAGTTCATTTAGTTCGGAGCTACGGCCTAGAAGCTATGAGCAAAACAAGTTAAACATGGCATTGATGCAAAATGCATACAAACATCAAGCAAACACCTCAAAACAAGGATGCAACATGATAATATGAAACTACATGTGATTCTAAGCAAGTTTCATATAGAGCACACTCAAAACGGAGCAACGGTTCAACACACACACTCTATACAAGTTTAAAGGACAAGCTGTCCAAAACAGCAACTAGGCATATTGCAAGCATCAAAACAACATGCTACAGGACCTCAACAAGAAAACAGAAGGCATGAACATGATGTACAGGTAAATCACAACAAAACATGAACACTGAACTATCTCCAGAAATCACTAGAACATGCTCAAACACACATGGCAAGATTGCAAATAATAACAATTTCAGACTTTGCAGAAAATAACATCTGGTTGCAATGTTTAGAGCTATCAAACAACATGTTACAGGAACTTATCATGGCAAACAAAGGCATGGCATGAATCTACTAAATGCATAGAGCAAAAGTCCCTTACTGACCATAAGCCAAAAAGGATCAGAAGATATGATGGCACCCATGTAAACATAGCAAGTTATAATACAGATTCATACATGGCAGGAACAACGATAAGTAGGCATGTAGATGAGCTTGTACCACTCACCACAGAGCAATACATGGCATGTAAAGGCAACCAATAGTAAGAAGGCATATTTGTGAAGCTAAGCATGGCAATAGCAAGTCCATAGGGTGCATGGATCACTAACAACAATCATGGCAACAACTGAACTTAATGTTAACAGGCTGACAGCAACATTATTAAGCAACTTTGGAGCAAGTTTACAACAAGATACAGCAGGCTATAAATGCAACCAGGGGCATCGATGGATAGAGCATGACATGTATAACAAAACACTCTTAGTGAACATCTCCAGGTTATGCATAGAATGATTTGTAGCAGCAGGTTTACATAGCATCACGAAATAACAGATTCAGCCTAGCAAAACAGTAACAGCAAGTACCCTACTTAGCAAGCTCGATTCACTCACCACAAGTCATTGCATGACAAGATAAGCATAGCATCAGCAAGAAGACATGTTTATGAAACAAACCAAGGCAAAAACAAGTTCATAGCATGCAAGGATCAACTACAACAACCTTGGCAAAATTGAGTAACATGTAAACAATCTGCCAAGAAACATTTTGTAGCAAAAGTAGAGCACGCAAATGACATGCTAAACTACTCCATAATTGCAAACAGGGGCATGAATGGCTAGAGCATATCCATATGTTCAAAACACCCTTACTGAAGTATCTCAAAATATGCATGGATCTCTCTGTTGCATCAAGTTTACATGGCATCAAAATAACAGCATAACAGGGACTGCCTCAGCAATATCACGAAGTCTAGTTTACATGCTTTTGCTAGTCACCACATTGATCACAAAAGTACATGGTAAGCACCTCTGTAAAGAAGACATAGCATAGATCAAAACAAATGTAGACATCAACCTCATAGGATGCACACATCAATCATGGCAAAAATGACAAAAGAGCAAGTTCTGTTAACAGACAGCAGACAACATTATGAAGTACTCTTGCAACAATGATTCAGGCATCAAGATGACCTCAAATGAACATGATGCAGTGGTATGAAATGAAGTACTCGTTGAGACGAACAATTTGACATATTACACGCACGAAACGGAGCTATGGTTGCAGAGATACGATGCGATGAACATGGCATGATAATGTCAAAATGTCGGGGACTTAGACGAATTTCACCTCCGGATCTGAGAGTTGACCCGGGCGTAGATGACGAGGACGGCCGGGGTTCTGGCCGGAGCTGTGTCCAGAGAGGAGGGAGATGGCGGAGACGGCCGGATCCGGGGCGCTCTCGGACGGATCTCGCCGGATCCGGGCCGGAGAGGCATGGGGCAGCCAGGGGCGCGACACGGGATGGCCGGGGTCGGAGGCGGACGGCGAGCTCGCCAGGACGGTGGCACGCAGGACGAGGCGGCAGTTCCGGCAGGCAGCGGAGGGCGGCATGGCTGGCGGGAGGCGCTGGGGCGGCGGGCGGCGGCCGCCGCGGCCAGGCGCGGGCGGCGCGCGGCCTCCGGC
>NC_041387.1:444257887-444339725 GCF_002162155.2 Triticum dicoccoides | reverse complement strand
AGGCGCAATGGTGGCGCGGGGCGGCGGCGTAGCACGGGCCCGGGGCGGGCGCGCGTGGGCCGCGGCGGCGGGGACGGGCCAGGCAGCGGCGAGATCTGGGCCCGCGCGGGCCCCTAATGGGCTCCGTGGGCCGGCGGCGATGTGGGCGCGGGGGCGCCACGTGGCGGCCGCTGATTCGGCGGGGGAGGCAGCGCGGACATGTCCGGCAGGGTCCGGACGTGTCCGGCTACGGGAGGAGGACGAAGCTAGGGTTTCGGGGGGAATCATCCGCGAATTTCGGGGGAGGGGTGTTTATATAGATTCTGGGAGTTAGGAGAGTCCAAATGAGGAGCGGTTTTCGGCCACGCGATCGTGATCGAACGACCGAGAGCATGGAGGGGAGTTTGCTGGGTTTTGGCCACTTTGGAAGGGGTGTTGGGCTGCAAAGAGAGGGGGGCTTTTGCGGTTACCTGGTTAATCGTTGGAGTATCAAACGACCTCCAAATGGCACGAAACTTGACAGGCGGTCTACTGGTGATATACCAAGGCCACTTGGCAAGCCTCGGGCCATTCCGAGAAATTTTAACACTCGCTCACAACGAGAGACAAAAGGGGGACGCTGGAGGGCATAGGAGTACCGGATTGCAAAACGGACAACGGGGAAAATGCTCGGATGCATGAGACGAACACGTATGCAAAATGAAATGCACATGATGACATGATAAAATGCAACACGCAAGCAAATGACATGGCAACGACGGCGAATAACTGGCGGACACCTGGCACATTGGATCCGGGGCGTTACACTTCTCTTCTTTCTTCTTCTTTGGCTGATGCAGCTGGAATGTCTTCAGCAACTTTGGTTTCAGACTCTGGAACCGTCACAGAAGGATTTTCTTCAGGGAACACTTAACGTGCCACTGAGCTAGATTGTTGTGAATCTTCTTCTGGGATGGTTGACATGGAGACCGATGGCCTGAGACTTTTGCGAAGACATTGGAACACGAGCGACGCCTTTGGCGATGGAGTGGTCTCCATGTAGTTGTCATCATTCAACACTTGATTGGTATCTGGTGCTGGTGGAGTATGATGTGTTTCATCATGAACTGGGGTTTCTTCTTGAGGGCGCTCAGCCCAGGAATCATCTTGAGCAATTGGCGTCAAAGAACGACCAATGCTAACATATTCACTGCTCGTTGGAGCATGCGATGACACCAAGTGGTGCTCGAGTTGAGGAAGGACTTCATCATCAACAACATTGTCTTCATGACTAATGTGTTCAGCTACATTGGGGTCAACAGCTGGAACTTGTTCATCTTCATGAGCCTCTGTGGAAGCAGGCTGGTGGAGCACAACACGTCTTTCTTGATTTGTGGCAGCAGGAAGAGCAACTAAGATAGGTTCAACAATGAGAGACTGAGAGGCCGCAGCACGCTCTTTCTTTGAAGACATAGTTCCCTTAGTCTTGAACTTCTTCTTGGAAGGGGCATCATCAGATGCGTCTTTGTGCTTGCGCTTCTTGGCTTCAGCTTCAGCTGCCCTTGTCTTCTTCAACTCTGAAGCTGCTGATGGGACCTTAGGCTTTGTGCCTGTCATACTGGCAGGGAAAACAATGCGAGGTTCTTCCTGCCTTGGTGCAGTTTGGGTCTCAGTAGGCTTCTTCTATTTGGCAGCCATCCTGGGATCAATTCCAGGGCACCCAAGAGCTTTGCGCTTCTCAGCTTCAATGTGGGCTTGAACGCATTTCTGAGCAAAATACTTCATGCGCTCTCGTGAGCCTTTAGCTTCAGTGCGCTTCTTGTGAAACTCCTCCTTGAGGTCGTCCAACATCTTCTTAAAGATTTGAACATCTGCCACGCTGAGCTTGGCCATGTTCTTCTGGAAGTGAGCCTCCTCATAATCAATCTTGTTTTTCAGCTCAACAATCTTCTGAGCCAAGGCCAGTTCACCAGCAATGGCTCCATGGAAGGTGACGCTGATGTCCACGGGGAGCTGAAGATCATCAATACCGATGTCCTGGTTATCGAACCACTCATCCATGAAGTTATTCAGAATATCAACATCAAAGAGGGGCGGATCGGATAAGATTTCTGCCTCTTGCTTGCTCTCGATAAGCATCTTTAGAGCATCATCACTAAGATTATCATCACTGGATAGATCAATGGCTTCATCTTTGTTGCGCGAAACAGCAAACAGTGTCAGGGGTTACCCAGTGGCCTTCTTGGGCAATGGCTTCTTGGTCCTCTTGGACACGCAAGATAAGTCTTCAGACTGCACACTGGAATCAGGCGGTGCAGTCTTCAGAGTCTTCCTTGTTGAAGCCTTTGGTGAAGAAGCTGGCTTTAAAGCTTTTGCCTTCTTCTTCTTCTCCTCCTTTGGAGGTGAGGGAGCATATTTAGAATCAGATTCATCACCAGATTGATCCACTGCTGCTCTCTGAGCAGCAATGTGAGATAGAAGCCCATCAAAATTGGCGAAGAGGCCAATTCTATTCCCATTAGCTTCACATGTCCCATCAGATCTTGGAGCGGAGGGGCCAGGGTTGAAGTCGAGGCCTAACTCCTTGTGGTTCTTGGCAGCTGAATCTTCAGCAAACTGATAGTTGCGCTTGAACAGATTGTTGTCACGACACCATAACAAAGAAGATGGGTCGGCGGCTTCAGGCTGCGGTCCTCTGACCATGCAAGGATAGAATTTCCGCTCAATGGCTTCAGCCTTGCTCTTCGGCACCAAGCCGCGGTATAGACAGTCACCCCATGGGCGCTTGATGGCGTTCTTTTCAGCATATTCAGGCGTGACGAACCTGTACTTGAACCATTCCTCTGCCCAATATCTTTGGATCCACTGAATCCGGTTCTTGCGCTGGTTGTAGTTTTCTTCAGGTTCTGACTTGTACAACTCATACAAATCAGGAGGCAGATTGAGTGCAGTGTTGCCACGGTGTTGCCTACCACCTTTGCGAGCAGACTTCTCTGAAGCCATGATATTCAGACTAACTGGCTTCAGCATAGTGAATGGCTTCCGTCTGCTGGTCAGACAAGAACTGGCTTCAGGTGATTCAATGTGACGCTGTAAGTATTCTGCAAATGAATGCAGACTATGAGAACCAAGGGATTCTCCCATGGACATGTACCTATGACAACATTAGAGATGCGAGGGAAGGGGAAGAGGTCATATGCATTCTCAAAAGATTTTGAAGATAAATCAGTTTAGAAGACATTGACCTCATAGTGCGAAGACATTCACTTATTTGGAGATAGTTGGTTCCAGATTTGTATGAATCCATGAATAAGTACAAGTGAGGAATCAACTAGTTATGAAGGATAAGTGAATATACTCGGCATGGTATGCGATGCAGATGAGAACAAATCCAGATTTGGAAGTGAAGAAACCACTTTTGGTTGAAGTGGACAGATTTGACGGATTAAAGAGGCAGTAAAAAGTAAGATTTAATTACCGTCGATGAACTACTAGATGAGGTTGGATGAGAGGCCGAGCAGTTCAATCTCCCACGCCCTAACTTGGCAGCGGAAGACACCTACGGCGGCAGCGGAAAGGACGAGGTCCGCGGCCAGCGTGAGGACAGCGTCGAAGATGTCGCGGCAACTAAGCGCTTCGTCTCTGGTGTCGACGCTAGCTAGCGGAGGCGCTAGGGTTTGTGCGAGGTGGCAAGGTGGAAGAACAGATATTGACCGCACATGTGAGTATTTATAAGGAGGAGGGCGGCGCAGTGCAATTACGCAGGTGCCCCTGGCAGTTCACATATGAGAGACACGTGGCACGCATGCAACTCATTGGAAGTTGTTTCATGTTCCCATGCACGCCTGGATTGTCGGGTGGTTGTCCCGGCTTCTCCAGTATTCAGGCAATAAGGATACCACATTAAAATAGATTTAAATGTTTGTCAGATTGTCCTCTGCTGACAAGGACTCAGAGAAGACAATCGACAGGTTCAATAGAATGCATATGATTTGGACAGATAGAATTGAGGTAGAAGCAGAGAATATGTTAGGGTCCGATCACATTCACTTAGATCAATAAAGATTCAAGAATGAAGACATACCTATAAGTGAATGTTGTAGAGGACAGAACACAAATATATATATATATATATATATATATATATATATATATATATTTATTTATTTATTTATTTATATACATACCAACTCAACATTATGAAGATAAACCATGAAGACAAATCAATGTTGACGACAAACCAAATGCAAAGACTATGCAACCATAACGCCAAGAGAAACACTTCAATAAGAATTTGGTGGTGGCGTTACCCACCGTATAGGAAGTATTAGACCCATCCACGGCGCACAATTATCGTGGCGCTTCGAAGTCAAATTCCACATTAATGTATTCACACTCAGAGGGTAAGTCTTCATTGATTGAAGATATACGTTACTTCATGTGTTGCACATCTAAGTCATGAACATGCATGAGCGTTAAGATGTGTGTCCAATTATAGGACATTTGAGGATTCTAAAATATTTAGCTCACACCGCAACTTGCAAAACCTTTTCTCATCCAAGGGCTTAGTGAAGATATCTGCCAATTGCTCTTCTGTGTTGACGTGAATGGTATCAATATCTTCTTTGTTGACATGATCTCTGAGAAAGTGATGACGGATCTGAATGTGCTTTGTCTTCGAGTGCTGAACATGATTCTTGAAAGCTTGATGGCACTTTCATTGTCACAGAAGAGTGGTACATTCTTCATGTTGATGCCATAGTCCTTGAGTGTTTGCTTCATCTAGAGAAGCTGAGCACAGCACGATCCAGCAGCAATGTATTCAGATTCAGCGGTGGAGAGTGATACACGGTTCTGCTTCTTTGAAGACCAACAAACAAGTAATCGACCGAGAAAGTGACATGTTCCTGAAGTGGACTTGCGATCAACCTTGTCACCAGCATAATCAGCATCAGAATATATAATCAGATCAAATGTTGAGCCCTTTGGATACCATGATCCTATTGTTGGGGTGTAAGCCAAATATCGAAGTATTCGCTTCACCGCTAGGTGATGCGACTCCTTTGGTGCCGCTTGGAATCGGGCACACATGCAAATGCTAAGCATTATATCTGGCCTAGATGCACATAAGTAAAGTAAAGAACCAATTATGGAGTGGTATACCTTTTGATCCAACTCTTTACCATTGTCGTCAGGGCCCAGATGACCTTTGGTTGGCATTGGCGTCGTGTATCCTTTGCAGTCTTGCATTCCAAACTTCTTCAGGCAATCTTTGAGGTATTTCTCTTGTGATATGAAGATGCCATTGCTCTGCTGACGTATTTGAAGACCAAGGAAAAATTTCAGCTCACCCATCATGGACATCTGATATTGCTCTTGCATCATGTGACCAAACTCATCACTGTATCTTTTATTAGTGCAGCCGAAGATAATGTCATCCATGTAGATTTGACACATAAACCGTTCACTGTCATATGTCTTTGTGAAGAGTGTCGGATCTAGAGAACCAGGTTTGAAGCCTTTGCTCTTCAGGAAGTCTTTGAGTGTGTCATACCAAGCGCGAGGAGCTTGTTTGAGGCCATACAGTGCCTTGTTGAGCTTGTATACCATATCAGGATGTTTTCGATCTCCAAAGCTAGGTGGTTGTGCGACATACACTTCTTCTTCAATCTCGCCATTGAGAAAGGCACTCTTCACATCCATTTGGTACAGAAGAATGTTGTGATGGTTGGCATAGGCTAGCAGTATGTGAATGGCTTCAAGCCTTGCCACGGGAGCAAATGTTTCATCAAAGTCAATCCCTTCTATTTGAGTGTAACCTTGAGCAACTAGACGAGCCTTGTTTCTGACAACTTGACCACGCTCATCTTGTTTGTTGTGATAGATCCATTTGGTGTCAATGATATTGTGCTTGTGAAGATCAGGACACTTGACCAGTTCCCATACATTGTTCAGCTCGACCTGATGAAGTTCTTCTAGCATAGCTTGAATCCATTCAGGTTCCATAAAGGCTTCAACAACTTTCTTGGGTTCAAATGTAGAGACAAATGCAAAGTGCCCACAGAAATTTGCTAGTTGTGTTGCTCTTGAACGAGTGAGTGGACCAGGTGCATTGATGCTATCAATTATCTTCTCAATCTGTACTTAATTTGCAACATGATGATGAACTGGACGAAGATTTTGCCCTTGCAGATCATTGTTTTCAGCTTCAGCATTGACATCAGGCTGAGCATTGTCTTCAGGTTGACTTGGTGCAATGATGAGTTCGTCTTCAGCCTGAGCTACTGAAGGTATTTCTCTAGTACCCATGAGCTTGATAGATTCACTATGAGGGACTTCATCTAGAACATTTGGCAGGTGCTCTCTTTGCGAGCCGTTAGTCTCATCGAACCGCACATCCACAGTTTCAACCACTTTATAGTGAAAGAGGTTAAAGACTCTGTAGGAGTGCGAATCCTTTCCGTATCCAAGCATAAAACCTTCATGTGCTTTCGGTGCAAATTTTGAAGTGTGATGTGGATCCTTGATCCAGCACCTAGCACCAAATACTCTGAAGTAACTGACGTTTGGCTTCTTACCAGTTAGCAGCCCATATGATGTCTTCTTTAGAAGCTTGTGAAGATAAACACAGTTGATGACATGGCATGCAGTATCAATGGCTTGAGGCCAGAACTTCCTTGGAGTCTTGTACTCATCAAGCATTGTCCAAGCCATCTCAATGAGGGTTCTGTTCTTGCGCTCCATGATGCCATTCTGCTGAGGTGTGTAAGGAGCTGAAAACTCATGAGTGATGCCCAGTGTATCAAGATAAGTGTAGAGGCCAATGTTCTTGAATTCTGTGCCATTGTCACTTCTGATGTGCTTGATCTTGATGCCATAGTTCGTCATGGCACGGTTGGTGAATCGTCTGAAGACATCCTGCACTTTAGTCTTGTAGAGGATTATATGCACCCACGTATATCTTGAGTAATCATCAACAATGACGAAGCCATAGAGACAAGCAGTGGTAGTAAGAGTAGAGTAGTGAGTAGGGCCGAATAAGTCCATGTGAAGCAGCTCAAAGGGTTGTGATGTTGTCATGATTGTCTTCGAGGGATTCTTGGCCCTAGTCATCTTCCTAGCTTCACAAGCACCACACAGATGATCCTTCTTGAACATGACGCCCTCGATGCCCACGACATGCTTCATCTTTGCGAGAGTGTACAAGTTCCTCATGCCAGCATGTCCTAGCCTCCGATGCCAGAGCCAGCACTCTGAAGCTTTTGCTAGAAGACATACGGCCAGCTGTGGTCCTGCTAAGAAATCTACCATATACAGATCATCCTTTCGATACCCTTCAAAGACTAGAGACTTGTAAGATTCCATAAGGACAAGGCAACGATATTTTCCAAATATCACAATCATGTTCAAATCGCAAAGCATTAGACAGACATTAAGTTGAAACCAAAGGATTCAACAAGCATCGCTTTATCCTCGTGCTGATCCCTTGAGATTGTAACTCTACTCAGACCCAATACCTTGCTTTTACCAGTGTCAGCAAATGTGATGTTACTTTTGTCAGACGGGCGTAGGGTTGAATCCATCAGAAGACTTCTAGCACCATTCATGTGGTTAGTGCAACCACTATCCATAATCCGTTCTGAAGCCTTTGGTGTCATATCCTACAGTACAGTTTGGGGGATAGGCTTCACGAAGAGAGTTGTGAAGCAGAAACATTTGACGAACAAGCGGAACATGAAAGTTCAGATCGTGGTTAGGATAAATACGATGATTGTCAAGGAATCCCAGGACGAAATACATAGTAAGACCATTTGGACATTTTATCTTGCGTCCCACAAGATGTTTAAGGTCCCCAGCATAAGCATCAGACGCCTTTGATTTCCGGCTGGAGACCTTACCCTGCAAAAGAGAGTTAAGTTTTCCTAACCACCCACATCTACAGGGGTGGCTTAGAAGCAATGAGTCTAAGTGCAGCATCTAAGAACTTCGGCCTTGGAGCCCTAGCAAATAGCCTTGCAGGAGGTGAACAATACTCATAAGAATAAGTAGAAAAGTTCTTGGTCTTATGAACATAGCGGTTTGACGAAACACGCTCATATTCAAAAGTCTGAGTATGGTTTCCCTGCAAAACATTGGTGTTAGGGTCACTCTCATGCGTCCTCTATCTGTATGAAGCCTTTGGACCATATGAAGACTTTGGTCCGGGATTTGTCTTCTTCCTGGGTGGTGTCATGATGACATTCACGGGAAGACTTTCAAGACAACTTTTGGGCACCCAGATCTTCTTAAGAGGTGGTCCATTCCTGCAGTTAGTACCAATATACCTGGCAAACACTTCACAATTCTGATTCCTGAACAGTTTATACTTTGCATCAAAGGATTCATCAATGATAATTGGGTTAGCACTAGTAAGGCCAGATAAGGTAGACGGATCCACTGAAGGTCCCTTAGCAGCAACCCATGTGGTTTTGGGATATTGCTCAGGCATCCAATAAGAACCATCAACATTCATTTTCCTCTCGAACCCTACACCCTCTTTCCTAGGGTTTCGGTTCAGAATCTGCTTTTTGAGGACATCACATAGTGTTTGATACCCTTTGAGACTTTTGTACATTCCTGTCTCAAGCAATGTCTTCAACCTGGCATTCTCATCGGCAATGGTAGTGGTATCCTTAGCAGAGGGGTTAGTTACCCACATTAGCAGTTGAAGATATTGCAACAGTAGCAGCAGTTGAACATTCAGCAACAGAGACAGCATTATCTCGCTCAAGACATTTTAGACATGGTGGTTCAAATCCTTCCTGAGCGGAACTGATCTGTTGAGTGTGAAGTGACTCATTCTCCTTTTGAAGATCTTCATGAGCCGATCTCAATTTCTCAAGCTCTTGCTTCCTTTGAAGATAATCATAGGAGAGCTTTTCATGAGAAGTTGAGAGCGTTTCATGACGACTTTCAAGTTCCTCGTACTTAACATGAAGATTTTTAATGTCTTCAATTGACTGAGTTCGGGTCATTTCCACGTCCAACAGGTCATCGCTTTTGTCAAACAACTTTTGAATATGTTCCATAGCATTCTGTTGTTCAGTTGCAATTTTAGCAAGTGTTTTGTAGCTAGGTTTAGATTCACATTCGGTGTCATCTTCACTTGATGTTTGAAAGCAAGCATCGCGTGAGTTTACCTTGGCACCACGTGCCATGAAGCAGTAGGTGGGAGCAGAGTCATTCTCATCCTTGGCATCAGTGTTAGTGACGGTGCCATTGTCTTCAGTGCTGAAGATGGACTTGGCGACATATGCACAAGCTAGAGACAGGCTTGCTCCTCTCGAATCAGATTCCTCTTCAGACTCCACCTCCGCCTCCTTAGATGTGGACTCCTCCTCTGAATCCATCTCCTTGCCAACAAATGCACGAGCCTTGCTTGATGAGCTCTTCTTGTGTGATGAAGACTTCGATGAAGACTTGGAAGAAGACTTTGAGGATTTCTTCTTCTTCTTGTCATCAGAATCATATTCCTTGCTCTTATTCTTCTTCTTCTTCTTCTTTCTCTTGTTGTCCCACTATGGACACTCAGAGATGTAGTGACCAGGTTTCTGGCACTTGTGGCAGGTTCTCTTCTTGTGATCACGAGAGGAAGCTTCATCATTTCTTGAGCTGGATCTTGAAGACTTTATGAAGTCTTTCTTCTTGGCGAACTTCTGGAACTTGTTCACAAGCATAGCAAGCTCCTCTCCAATATCTTCAGGATCCCCAGAACTGCAATCAGATTCTTCTTCAGATGAGGAGACAACCTTCGCCTTCAAAGCGCGAGTACGACCATAGTTGGGACCATAGATATCTGTTTTCTCAGATAGCTGGAACTCATGTGTGTTGAGCCTCTCAAGTATGTCAGACGGATTGAGAGTCTTGAAGTTAGGGCGCTCTTGAATCATCAGGGCCAGGGTGTCAAATGAGCTATCAAGAGATCTCAGAAGTGTCTTGACGATTTCGTGCTTGGTAATCTCAGTGGCTCCAAGTGCATGAAGCTCATTTGTGATATCAGTGAGGCGATCAAATGTGAGCTGGACATTCTCATTGTCATTTCTCTTGAAGCGGTTGAAGAGATTGCGAAGAACACTGATCGTTGCATCTCTCTGTGTTGAGACGCCTTCGTTGACCTTGGAGAGCCAGTCCCACACTAGCTTCGCAGTTTCCAGAGCACTCACACGACCATACTGCCCTTTGGTCAGATGACCACGGATGATGTTTTTGGCAGTTGAGTCCAGTTGGATGAACTTCTTGACATCAGTAGGAGTAACACCTTCACCGGCCTTGGGAACGCCATTCTTGATGACATACCGGAGATCGACTTCAACGGCTTCAAGATGCATACGCATCTTATTCTTCTAGTAGGGGAAATTAGTGCCATCGAAGACAGGGCACGCAGCGGAGACCTTGATTATCCCTACAGTCGACATAGCTAAACTCCATGTGGTTAAGCCGAATCACACAGAACAAGGGAGCACCTTGCTCTGATACCAATTAAAAGTGCTAGTATTCAACTAGAGGGGGGCTGAATCGGCAATTTTTATGAAAGTCTTCAAAACATGGGTGCTTTGAAGACAAACAATAGAAATGAACCTATTGATATGCAGCGGAAGGTAGACTACACTAGACAAGTCATAGTCAAGTAAGCAATGTAGTGAAAGCACGAAGACTATCAGCAGCTAGGTAGTATGGATCAGGATGGAAGATAGTATGAAGCCAAACAATAAAGAGTCATCACACAGTGAAGTCAATCAGATCAGGCAAATGGGCAAAGACTTCAAGAAGACAAACTGTAAGTAAAGAGAGAGAGGAAGGATAGAACCAGTTGCTCGGAGAGGACAAGGGATTTGTTGGACTAGTTCTAGTTGCCGTGACAACTGTACGTCTGGTTAGGAAGGCCGAGATTCAACTCAGAAGACCGCGTCTTCACCTTATTCCCCTTGAGCTCATAACACTTAGTACTCGCGAATCACTCTAGTAAGTCTTCAAGGGAAACTTCCAAACCTTCACAGACTTCGTTCACCGGCAATCCATAATGACTCTTGGATGCTCAGAACGCGACACCTAACCCGGTGGAGGATTCACAGTCCTCAAGTGTAATAAGTCTTTAGATCACGCGGACAGAAAGACTTCAGTGATGCCTAACACTCTTTGGCTCTGGGTGTTTTGGGCTTTGTCCTCGTAAGGATTACTCTCTCAAAAGCTTCGGAGGTGGGTTGCTCTCAAACGAAAAAAGCCGTGCACTAACTCTGAGCAGCCACCAATTTATGGTGCCGGGGGTGGGCTATTTATAGCCAGGAGGCAACCAGACCTGATTTTTCCAAAATGACCCTCGGTCACTAAGGAACTGACACATGTCCAACTGTCAGATTTCAAACACACGCGGCAACTTGACTTGGGCTACAAGTAAAGCTGACTCATCCAACTCTGGATAAAATTTGCTCTCATCGTCTTCGCTCGAAGACATAGGATTTAGTTGAGCATCACTTGAGTCACTCTGACTTTGTTCACTTGGACCCCACTTAACAGTGCGGTGGTTCCTATGACTCAACAAACAAGAAAAGGAACTACGGAACAACTATGTCTTCGCACTCCATAGTCTTCATGCGATGTCTTCTCTTGTCATAGTCTTCAATGTGAATATCTTCATAGACCACCATTGTCTTCACACATTTTTAGGGGTCATCTCTGGTAGGTAAACCGAATCAATATGGGACTAGTACCTGTCTTATCCTGTGATTCTCACAAACACATTAGTCCCTCAACCAAGTTTGTCGTCAATACTCCAAAACCAACTAGGGGTGGCACTAGATGCACTTACAAGATGCCATCGCTTCCTTACCATGTGTGCGGTTGCGGGCGGCGAGAAACGCGGTGCGACGGGATGCCGTCGCTTCCTTAATTACCAGTTACTGTGCGCCGTGGTGCCATCAACGACGTTTGGAGAGAGATCTAGGACGGAGGGGCCGGGCAGCCGTATAGTGCGGTTGTTTTAAAGAGCTCAACGACAAATGACAAAGAAAATTTGGCTTCCCTTACAATTATGCTCGTTCGTTATCGCACACAGTTCATCTCCGGCGCTTCTGGAAACAGTGTGCGCTGAGGCTATTGTGTGTTGCGTTATTATTGGTTGGAACCCCAGCCATGCGGATTGCGCGTGTGCACCGTAAGATGTGCTGTGATAGAACGGCAATCCACGTCCCTCACATCACATCCGTGCAGCTATAGTTGGATTGGATTTATATGTGCTAAATGCCTAGAAAATGCACATAATCCCCTAAATATGGGAAATGAGCCCAGAAAAATGCCAAATTTGAACACGGTGATTTGCAAGGTGTATGTTCGTCATAGAAAAAAAACTCCAGGGCAAAGAACGAAGAAAATTTGGATTCCCCTTCAATCTTGGTGATTTCCCTCTCGAAAGCATGGAACTTCCCCGGTTATGGTTCGATTTATGAAGGGCGTGCATGACGACATAAGCCAAACCTTCGCAAATTTTTTACCAGGGCACGGTGAGATCATACCATGGCACCATGCCAGGCGTCATGTTTTTCAAGCATTTATTTCATTTTTTCTATAGTTGAAAACCCAATAAACAAACATTTGTGGTAGACTATTGCCACACATTTCATCGAAATATCTGTCCATTCCTTGTAAAAGGCATGAGAATTTACTAAATGACACGAGCATCATTTTCCTGGCCGTTCTTATGCACCCTTTCATGCACCGATTGTTTAAACTTGAATTATGTGCATTAATTCCTAGAAAATGCACATATTCCCCTAAAATATAGTAAATGAACTCAGAAAAGTGCCAAATTTGAACACTGTGATTTGCAGGGTGTATGTTCATCATAGGAAAAAAACTCATGGACAAAGGACAAAGGAAATTTGGATCCGCCTTCAATCTTTGTGATTTCCCCCTCGAAACCATGAAACTTTCTCGGTGATGGTTCGATATATGAAAGGCGTGCATGACGACATAAGGAAACATTCTCAAATTTTTACCAGGGCGCGGTGAGGCCATACCATGGCACCACGCCAGGCGTCATGTTTTCCAAGCATGTATTTCATTTTTGTATAGTTGTTAACCCAGTAAACAACGCGCTTATGGTTATTGCCACACATTTCCTTGAAATATCTGCCCATTCTTTGTAAAAGGCATGAGAATGTACTAAATAGCACGAGCATTGTTTTCCAGACCGTTCTTGTGCACCTTTTCATGCACCGATTGTTCGAATTTCAATTATGTGCATTAATGCCTAGAAAATGCAAATAATCCCCTAAATATGGTAAATGAGCCCGGAAAAATGTCATATTTGAACACGTTGCATCTGAGGCGGTACGTTGATCGTTGGAAAAAACTGAATGACAAACTAGGACAGAAATTTGGATTCCCCTTCAATCTTGGTGATTTCCCTCTCGAAAGCATGAAACTTCCTCGGTGATGGTTCAATTTATGAAGGGCGTGCATGATGACATTAATCAAACATTCTCAGCTTTTAACCAGGGCACAGTGAGGCCATACCATGATGGCACCATGTCAGGCGTCATGTTTTTCAAGCACGTATTTCATTCTATAGTTGATAACCCAGTAAATGACATGTTTGTGGTTGACTATTGGCACACATTCCCTTGAAATCTCTGCCCATTCCTTGTAAAAGGATTGAGAAATTACTAAATACCACGAGTATGGTTTTCCCAGACCATTCTTGTGCACCTTTTCATGCACCGATTGTTTGAATTTGAATTATGTGGATTAATGCCTAGAAAATGCACATAATCCCCTAATATGGTAAATGAACCCGAAAAATGCCAAATTTGAGCATTTCGAGTGGGTATGTTGATTGCAAAAAAACTGAATGACAAGCTTGGAAGGAAATTTGGATTTCCGGCCCCTTCAATCTTGTTGATTCCCCTCGAAACCATGAAATTTCCTCGGTGATGGTTCGATTTATGAATGGCGTGCATGACGACATAAGACAAACATTCTCAAATTTTTACCAGGGCATGGTGAGGCCATACGATGGCACCATGCCAGGGGTCATGTTTTCCATGCATGTATTTCATTTTTTGTATAGTATCTAGTAAACACATTTCCTTGAAATATCTGCCCATTCCTTGTAAAGGCATGACAATTTACTAAATAGCACGATCATGGTTTTCTAAACCGTTCTCGTGAACCTTTTCAAGCACCGTTCTTTGAATTTGAATTATGTGCATTAATGCCTAGAAAATGCACATAATCCCCTAAATATTGTAAATGAACCCGGAAAAGTGCCAAATTTGTACACGGTGATTATCAGGGTCTATGTTCATCGTAGCAAAAAACTCATGGACAAAGGACAAAGAGAATTTGGATTCCCATTAAATCTTGGTGATTTACTATCACACACGATTCATCTTCGTCGCCTCTGCAAACCATGTGTGTTCACTCACACATGCAAAAGGAAAAAGGAAACCCTCGCCCACTTCGTCCCCACCCATGCGCCGCAGAGTCCTCTGCAACTCTGCACCTCATCAACTTCTATCGCGGCGGCCACCCTCGACGGCGCTGTTGTCGGCGAGCAGAGGTCACGCTCCAAAGGGCAGAATATTTCGCCCCTACCACTTTCCACTACCTATCTGCACCGACATTCTAGACTCTGGTCGAGTGGGGTTTTCTACGGGATTGGTCCGGGGATTTTTCTCATGGAGAAGGTAATTAACTTAGTGAAATATTCATTCATCTCTTATTGCAGTCCGTCCGTCACTCTTGATCAACTGGCGAAATCGCCGTGGAATCATTTTTGTTCTAGCTGATTCGTGGGTGTTCATTCACGTGTCCACAATGCGAGCCCAAATCGGGTAAGTGTGGTCGCGGCCAGTCGGAAATAAAGTTCTATCTCACCATTCTGGATGACTTCAGGGAGCGCTCGATATGTTCAATCTCAACCTACCACGGTCGGCATGGCCTAAATTTGTGAACATACACCTTTTATTGCTACATTATCTATATATTTGCATCAAATCTTTGTTACATTATCTATTTTTAATTATATATTTTTGTACTTTTATTTCATCTATATATTGATCTGTTCTATCAGTTACTCCCACATTTGCATCTTGCTCTGTTCTTTCAATATATCTAATTTATGATCTTAATTTTCATTTCAAGCAGTACATCCCTTGCTTTGCAAGAACAAGAGTAGAAGGAAATCTTGGGCTTTACTTTTTTGATGACTCCCAGGATGTCATATTGACAATGCAGCATGGACTTACAATGACGGTTAGCGTAAAACTTGATAAAGATGGTCACTCCAATTTTGATGCAGACCTTTGGGGAAAAATGTCTAAGTGTTATGAACTCAAAGCTAGCAATAAAATTCTAGTGCGTGCACCACAACGTGGTCTAATTAACATGGATGTTTACTTCCCCAACATCATCGGTCGATCAAAGTTTGATCGAGGTTAGTGTCCTTTCAACTTTCTCTATGTTGTCATATTACTTAGCAAAATCAGGGTATTTATTCTAACTAATTGATCACTATTTAAGCAACCAATTGTGATTTCATTTTCTAACTCCCTTCCTAGGTAGTAACAAATTCTATTTACCAATTTATGTGTACTATATATTCTTCTGCCATGTTCTGAATAAATAATACCTTTTTCACCTTTTAAGCAGGATATGTTTGATGCATAGTGAACGATCTGTATGTTACCAAGCGTACCAAATTTCACTAGAAGGACTTGAAGCATGTCATAAACTTTGGTGCTAATCTGACAGAGGTAGCACAGCGTATGAACGCTGGATTTTGGATGGGATTAATTATACCTATGGTGCACACATTGAACAAGACCAATTGTGTGCACAAAATGCTGGTAAAAAGTCTTATTTTAATGTCGATGCTCATAAACTATATATATCTTCAATGATATGTTACAATTGGTTTTTATTCTACATTTCAATAGAAATTGCCCGCTGTAGCAGTTCCTGGTTCGAGTTCCCGGCATGGTCGAATTACACTTGTGCCTGCATATAACGCCAAAGTGATTGCAAGGTACTGCATTTCCCGCAGAAATGGAACCATTCAAATTAACAAGTTCTCGCTTGTCGTGGCAATGCATCCATATTGGAAAATTGGAGACACTATTCTACTCATGCTCTACCAAGGCACAGGAGGGCTCTTCCTTTTCATTGACGAAATGTCGAGTCACCGTGATCAAGATGCATCCAACAGAGAGTTGTGGTTGTTGGCCCTCAGCCTCTTAAAATGTGCTAACTGTTACTATGATAAGTATGTAGATATGGACCATATGGTTGTTGGCCCTTAGCCTTTAATGTGATAGTTGTTACTATGTTAAGTATGTAGATATGGACCATATGGTTATGAAAACCGTGTTACGAAGATCCTACTTTTGTCGAATAGTGTAACCACTATATATATGTTACTCAAGTGTTCTTAGTCAAGTTCATAAAATTTCATGGAAAGTATTAGTATCGTACATAGTTCATTGAGTTTAACCGTGTGCCCGATGTCCAGAAGGCATTTGCATATTAATTGTCCATTTTGCAAATTCACACACATGTTAACATAAGGAAACATATGTGTAACTTACTAATCATCGCACACGAGTACTCGCAGACGCATCATGTGCGAAACTCCTAGCCACCTCAAGCAACTAGTTTGCATTTTTCAAAGTTTTTTGTACAGACAGACTCGCACACTGATAACCCACAAGTTTAGGGGATCAATTGTAGCCTCTTTCGATAAGTAAAAGTGTCGAACCCAATGAGGAGCTAAAGGTAGAACAAATATTCCCTCAAGTTCTATCGACCACTGATACAACTCTACGCACGCTTAACGTTCACTTTACCTAGAACAAGTATGAAACTAGAAGTACTTTGTAGGTGTTGTTGGATAGATTTGCAAGATAATAAAGAGCACGTAAATAAAAGCTAGGGGCTGTTCAGATAAAGAAGCAATAAAGTTAGTATAGCGAGTGTGGAAAAGTGGTGGTAGGAATTGCGAAATTGTCCCTAAGCAATTGACTACTTTACTAGACCGATAGCAAGTTTTATGTGGGAGAGGCATAAGCTAACATACTAAAGATCATATGCACTTATGATTGGAACTCTAGCAAACATCCACAACTACTAAAGATCATTAAGGTAAAAACCCAACCATAGCATTAAAGTATCAAGTCCTCTTTATTCACATACGCCATGACCCACTTATCCGTGTTTGTGTTTCAATCACTCACGCAACACAGACAACAAGCAAACCATGAACATATTTCAAACCCTACAACGGGGATCCCTCACGCTTGCGTGACACGGAGAGCGCCATAGGACAACAACATAACCATAAGCAAATTAAACCAATCATAAATTCACCAATTACCGAAAGGACAACGAAAATCTACTCAGACATCATAGGATGGCAACACATCATTGGATAATAGTATGAAGCATAAAGCACCATGTTCAAGTAGAGGGTACAGTGGGTTGCGGGAGAGTGGACCACTGAATATAGATGGGGGAATGTGATGGAGATGTTGGTGAAGATGACGGAGGTGTTGGTGTAGATCGCGGTGATGATGATGGCCCCCGGTGGCCTTTCGGCACCACCGGAAGCGAGGGGGAGAGAGCCCCCTTCTTCTTCTTCTTCCTTGACCTTCTCCCTAGATGGAAGAAAGGTTTCCCCTCTGGTCCTTGGCTCCCATGGCGTGGGAGGGGCGAGAGCCCCTCCGAGATTGGATCTGTCTCTCTATCTCTCTCTGTTTCTGCGCTTCCTGATTCTGCCCTTTCACCGTTTCTTATATATCTGGAGATTCGTAACTACGATTGGATTGAAACCTTCAAGATGATTTTTTTCGAAAATTAGCATTCTTGCGGCAAAAAAAAGAGCACCAACTGCCTTATGGGGTGCCCATGTGGGTCAGGGGCACACCCCCCTGCCTCGTGGCCCCCTTGGGCATCGTCTCGCGTTGATTCTTCTTCCCAAAAATCATAAATATTCCAAAAATATTCTCCATCTATTTTTATCCTGTTTGGACTCCGTTTGATATGGGTTTTCTGCGAAACATAAAACATGCAACAAACAGGAACTAGCACTGGGCACTGGATCAATATGTTGGTCCCAAAAAATAGTATAAAAAGTTGCCAAAAGTATATGAAAGTTGAATAATAATGGCATGGAACAATCAAAAATTATAGATACGACGGAGACGTATCACACACGAACTTACTGTATTAACCGTCAGTGTTGTAATTTCTCATCACAAACAGTTCATCCGAGTCGGCTGTTTGACACGTATCACACACATCTTGTTTACATGAGTCATTTGTGTTATTTTGGCTCATCGCAAACAGTTCATCCATGTGAACTGTATGCAGCATATCACACACATCTTGTTAACTTGAACCATTTCCGTTGTGTTCCTTAATCGAAAATAGTTCATCAGAGTGAACCATATGTCGTATATCACACACACCTTGATCTAGCTAACCGTTTCTGTTGCACTCCCTAATAGCAATAGGTTCATTGGAGCGAACAGTATGTCGTATATCGCACACACATTGATATAGCTTCTCGTTTCTGTTGTTCTGCCTCATCGCAAACAATTCGAATGGATTAACCGCGTGCCCTGCATCGCACACGCAACTAAAATCTAAACCGTGTTTGATGGCTCCGCCATCGCAAATGTTTTGCATCTTTTTTACGTTTTTTTACACCACTGTCTGCGATTAATGCATCGCACACAGTTTCGTCAAAGGGTTTCTTATCGTACTGTCACGTTAGCAGCATCTTGCAGTAGTGTAGTAACGTAATCAACAACAACTAAAATACTAGTATACCCATTAGAGGAAGGAAAAGGTCCCATATAATCAAAGCCCCAAACATCAAATGGTTCTATAACAAGTCAATAGTTCATAGGCATTTCCCAATGTCTACTAATATTACTAATTCTTTGACATTCATCACAAGACAAGACAAACTTATGAGCATCCTTAAAGAGAGTAGGCCAATAAAAACTAGATTGTAATACCTTGTGTGCAGTTCTCTCACCAGCATGGTGCCCTCCGTAAGCCTCAGCGTGACACTTGCATAGGATCTATTCCTGTTCATGCTCAAGTACACAACGTCTAATAACACCATCTACTCCTTCTTTATAAAGATGTGGGTCATCCTAGAAGTAATGTCTTAAATCATAGAAGATCTTTTTCTTTTGTTGGTATGTGAAACTAGGTGGTATGAATTTAGCAACTATATAATTAGCATAATCAGCATACCAAAGAGTACTATGAGAAGCATTTATGACAGCTAATTGTTCATCAGGAAAACTATCATCAATAGGTAGTGGGCCATCAAGAACATTTTCTAACCTAGACAAGTTGTCTTCTACGGGATTCTCAGCTCCCTTTCTATCAATAATATGCTAATCAAATTCTTGTAGCAAGAGAACCCACCTAATGAGTTTAGGGTTAGCATCTTTCTTTTCCACAAGGTATTTAATATTAGCATGACCCATGTGAACAGTAACTTTGAAATCAACAATATAAGATCTAAACTTATCACAAGCAAACACAACTGCTAAAAATTCGTTTTCAATAGTAGCATAATTAGTTTGAGCACTGTATAGATTTTTACTAGCATAATGAATAACATTTAATTTTTTTATCAGCTCTTTGTCCTAGAACAACACCAACTGCATAATCACTAGCATCACACATAATTTCAAAGGGTAGGTTCCAATCAGGCGGTTGAACAATAGCTGCGGAAATTAAGGCTTTCTTAAGGATTTCAAGTGCTTCTACACAATCATCATCAAAGACAAATGGAACATCCTTTTGCAAGAGATTAGTAAGAGGCCTAGAAATTTTAGAGAAGTCTTTAATAAATCTCCTATAGAAACCAGCAAGACCAAGGAAACTTGTTATACCTTTGATATGTGTAGGACACAACATTTTTTCAATAGCATCAACTTTTATCAACTTCAATACCTCTTTCGGAGATTTTATGCCCCAAGACAATACCTTCATTAACCATAAAGTGGCACTTCTCCCAATTCAACACAAGATTAGTTACTTCACATCTCTGCAAAACTCGATCAAGGTTGCTTAAGCAATCATCAAAAGAAGTTCCGCAAACGGAGAAATCATCCATGAAAACCTCAACAATCTTTTCACAAAAGTCAGAGAATATAGCAGTCATACATCTTTGAAAAGTAGCAGGTGCATTGCATACACCAAAAGGCATGCGTCTATATGCAAAAGTACCAAAAGGGCAAGTAAAAGTAGTTTTTTCTTGATCCTCTTATGACACGGGTATTTGAGAGAAACCAAAATAACCACCTAGAACGAAAAAGTGTATATGTTTCGATAGTATTTCTAACATTAGATTGATGAAAGGTAGAGGATAATGATCTTTCCTAGTTGCTTTATTTAATTTTCTAAAATCAGTCACCATCCTATAACCCGTGACTGTTCTTTGTGGAATCAATTCACTTTTATCATTAGGAACCACAGTAATACCTTCCTTCTTAGGGACACGATGAACAGGACTTAACCATGTACTATCAACAATAGGATAAATAATACCTGCTTCCAGAAGCTTTAGTATTTCATTTCTTACCACTTCATTTATTTTACTGTTCTACTGTCGCTGATGATCAACAACCGGTTGAGCATAAGGTTCCATATTAATTTTGTGCTGACATAGAGTGGGACTAATGCCCTTAAGATCATCCAGAGTATATCCAATAGCGGCATGGTGCTTCTTCAAAGTTTTCAATAATTTCTTCTCTTCATTCTCTGAAAGGTTAGCACTAATAATAACAGGATATATCCTCTTTTCATCAAGATAAGCATATTTCAAAGTATCGGGTAATTGCTTAAGTTCAAATACAGGATCATTCTTGGGTGGTAGAGGATCTCCAAGAGTCTCAACAGGCAAATTGTGTTTCAAAATAGGCATCTGTTTAAAGAATATTTCATCTATTTCCTTTCTTTCATTCATGAACATACCATTTTCATGGTCTAGGAAATGTTGTTCTAAAGGATCAGTAGGAGGCACGGCAATAGAAGTAAGACCTATAATTTCACCTTTATTAGGTAATTCTTTATCATGGGGTTGTCTACAAAATGTGGAGAAATTAAATTCATGAGACACATCCCCAAAGCTTACACTAACTGTTTCTTTTTCACAATCTATTTTATCATTAACAGTGTTCAAGAAAGGTCTACCAAATATAATGGGACAAAAATCATCTTCCCACACAAGACTTCAACGTCTCTAACAATCCCAATTGGTGTAATAGTATCTCTATTAGCAAGCTTAATAGTAACATCAATATCTTCTATTTTAGTAGGTGCAATATCATTCATAATTTCTTGATATAAGGTAAAGGGGGTTGCACTCACACTAGCACCCAAATTATATAAGCCATGATAACAATGATCTCCTATTTAACAAATACAATAGGCATGCCAACAACACGTCTATGTTTATCTTTATCATCAGGTTTAGCAATTCTAGCAGCTTCATCACGGAAATAAATAACATGCCCATCAATATTATCGACCAAGAGATTTTTAACCATAGCAATACTAGGTTCAACTTTAATTTGTTCAGGGGGTGTAGGTGTTCTAGTAATATAACTTTTTCCTTACCAAATTCCACTCACCAAAGGCGCTTCACTCCCCGAAAACGGCGCCAGAAAAGAGTCTTGATGACCCACAAGTATAGGGGGTCTATCGTAGTCCTTTTGATAAGTAAGTGTTTCGAACCCAACGAGGAGCAGAAGGAAATGACAAGCGGTTTTTAGCAAGGTATTTTCTGCAAGCACTGAAATTATCAGTAACAGATAGTTTTGTGATAAGATAATTCGTAACGAGTAACAAGTGTAACAAAGGTGCAGCAAGGTGGACAAATCATTTTTATAGAAAAGGACAAGCCCGGACAAACTCTTATATAAAGCAAATCGCTCCCGAGGACACATGGGAATTACTGTCAAGTTAGTTTTCATCATGCTCATATGATTAATGTTTGTTACTTTGATAATTTCATATGTGGGTGGACTGGTGCTTGGGTACTGTCCTTACTTCAACAAGCCTATCACTTATGATTAACCCCTCTCACAAGCATCCGCAACTACGAAAGAAGAATTAAGATAAATCTAACCATAGCATGAAACATCTGGATCCAAATCAGCCCCTTATGAAGCAACGCATAAACTGGGGTTTAAGCTTCTGTCGCTCTAGCAACCCATCATCTACTTATTACTTCCCAATGCCTTCCCTAGTCCCAAATCATGGTTAAGTGTCATGTAGTCGACGTTCACATAACACCACTAGAGGAAAGACAACATACATCTCATCAAAATATCAAACGAATACCAAATTCACATGATTACTTATAACAAGACTTCTCCCATGTTCTCAGGAACAAGCGTAACTACTCACAAAGCATATTCATGTTCATAATCAAAGGAGTTTTTAATAGCATCAAGGATCTGTACATATGATCTTCCACCGAATAAACCAACTTGTATCAACTACAAGGAGTAATCAACTATACTAGCAACCTACATGTACCAATCTGAAGTTGTGAGACAAAGATTAGATACAAGAGATGAACTAGGGTTTGAGAGGAGATGGTGCTGGTGAAGATGTTGATGGAGATTTACCCCCTCTCAGTGAGAGGATCATTGGTGATGACGATGGCTTTGATTTCCCCCTCCGGGAGGGAAGTTTCCCCGGCAGAATCGCTCTGCCGAAGCTCTAGATTGCTCCTACCTAGGTTCCATCTTGAATAGGCGGCGCTTCTCCCGAAAGCTATCTTCTGAATTTTTTTCTAGGTCAAAACCCTCCATATAGCCAAAGATGGGCACCGAAGACCTGCCAGGGGGCCAACAAGCCTTAGGGGCGCGCCCAGGGGGGTAGGGCGCCCCTAGGCTTGTGGCCACTTGGTGGGTCCCCTTTGGTGTTTTCTTCGCCCAATAATTCTTATATATTCCAAAATAATTCTCCATAAATTTTCAGGACTTTTGGAGTTGTGCAGTATAGGTATCTCAGATTTGCTCCTTTCTGGTGAAGAATTCCAGCTGCCGGCATTCTCCTTCTTCATGTAAACCTTGTAAAATAAGGGAGAAAAGGCATAAGTATTGTACCCTAATGTGAAATAACAGTCCATAATGCAATAAATATTGATATAAAAACATGATGCAAAAAGGATGTATCAACATCATTTTATTTTGTTTGTGCTTGCTTGTTGTTATTTAGAATAATGTTTTGCATCTTATATTTTAATAAAAATGTCAAGTATAGCCTTTGACATGCTCATCTTGCTAGTCTATATGTGGCTGTTTGAAAACAGAAAGTTGCACGCTAGTGCGTGAATTCTTGAGAAAAGTTAGAATGTGATAAAATGCTGATATTTTTGAAAAATAAGCTATGATAAATTTTGTACACTATGGTAATTTTTTAGAATTTATTATATTAAATAAGTATGAATCTTCTTGCACTCTTTACAGACTATCCTGTTTAGACAGATTGCTGTTATGTTTGCATTGTTTGCATATGTTTGCTTGTTTAATGATTCTATTTGAGGATAGAAGTATTAAATATGCAGAGGCATTTAGTATGCAATTTTAAATTATAATTTTAGTGATTTGTTACAGCAGAGAATGATAAGGTTTTTACATTGATTTATACTGACGTATCTAACGAGTTCTTGTTGAGTTTTGTGCGGATGAAGTTTTTAAGATTTAGGGAAACCGTGATATAAAAGGAATTAAGAAGACACAAAATGTCAAGCTCGGAGATGCCCAAGGCATCCCAAGTTAATATTCTAAGAAGTCTCAAGCATCTAAGCTTGGGGATGAACTGGCAGGCATCCCACCTTTCTTCAGCAACAATTATCGGTTAGTGATACGACTCCAACGTATCTTTAATTTTTGATTATTCCATGCTATTTTATTATCAATCTTGGATGTTTTATAATCATTATATAGCCATTTTATATCATTTTTTGTACTAACCTATTGACATAGTGCCAAGTGCTAGTTGTTGTTTTCTGCATGTTTTTTACATCGCATGAAATCAATATTAGATGGAGTCCAAATGCCACACCAATTTACGATGATTTTTTATGGGCCAGAAGGAACACAATGGGCCCTGGTTGCACCTAGGGGGAGTCCCGAGGAGGGGACAACCCACCAGGGCGCGCCAAGAGGCCCAGGCACGCCCTGGTGGGTTCTGCCCACCTCGGGTGCCCCCTGGACCGACTCTTTGCTCTATAAATACCCCAATATTCCAGAAACCCTAGGGGAGTCGATGAAATTTTCATCCAGCCGCCGCAGAGTCCAGAACCACGAGATCCAATCTAGACACCATCACGGAGGGGTTCACCACTTCCATTGGTGCCTCTCTAATTATCGTGAGTAGTTCTTTGTAGACCTTCAGGTCCGTAGTTAGTAGCTAGATGGCTTCCTCTCTCTCTCTCTCTCTCTCTCTCTCTCTTGATTATCAATACAATGGTCTCTTGGAGATCCATATGATGTAAGTCTTTTGGCGGTGTGTTTGTTGGAATCTGATGAACTTCGAGTTTATGATCAGTTATATCTTTTTATATCCATGAAAGTTATTTGAGTTCTTTGATCTCTTATATGGTTGATCTCTTATAGCCTCATATTACTTCTCCGATATTTGGATTTTGTTTGGCCAACTTGATTTATTTATCTTGCAATGGGAAAAGGTGCCCGGTAGTGGGTTCGATCTTACGATGCTTGATCCCAGTGACAGAAAGGAAACTGACATGTATGTATCGTTGCTACTAAGGATAAAAAGATGGGATCCATATCTGCTACAATAGATAAACGAATATTGTCTACATCATGTGTCGGTGTACTAGAATAGGGGTACCCTAGTACCCCGAACTTGTGCACGGGAAGTTGCAGCACCCCGCGGCAAGGATTGCCGGGCGACCGCCAAGGTCCTCCGTGGTTCCCTTGGAGCCATTCAAGAACAAAGTATTTAAGCTTAGGAGACAAGGCCCCGGCAAGAGGAGCTTGCAGGGAAGGCCAACCAAGGCATTTCAAGGAACTTGCCGCGACGCGCCGCGCGTCCCGGCAAGGCCCGGTGAGCGACAAGCTTCCGGGCCCGACAAGACAACGGCCGCGGCAAGGCGCTTGCCGCGGCAGGCGGCCACTCTATGCCCACGCTCCAGCGCATCCACCAACGTGTCGCTCTGGGGGCAATTCCAGGCGCGTGTGGCGGGAGGCTGTGCAGCCAGCGGTGCGCGGTGGCATGCGAAGCTGACAAGATCGCCATCGTGGCGAGCGGTGGCGCCCCTGACGGTCCTTTTCTGCACTGTTTGGGCTACACAGACGGGCATTTAATGCCCTTGTCCCCTGCCGTCAGGGTTAGGTAGGATACACTGTACAGGTAGCTGTACCAACCACCTCTCTTTTTACACTTTTACCCTTCTCTGCGTTGCCACCTGTCGGTGACCCCTTTAGCATATAAAAGGAGGCCCATGCGCAACGTAGAGGGGGTTCGGATCATTCGGAAGCCAGAAAAACACTTAGCTGTCTCTCTCGAGCAAGAATACAATCATACAAGCAGCAGTAGGAGTATTATCTCTCCGGAGAGCTCCGAAGCTGGGTAAACTGCTCGTGTGCTTCGCCTCGATCTGCTCTTCGTGCGGCCTCCGCCCCCCGCCAAACCGGAAGGGGCTCGGTCCGCCGGTCCCATAGGTGTTCATGGATCAGTTTCCCCGACATCATGTCATCGTTCTTATTGCATTACTCCATTTTTCCATGAACTTAATACACTAGATGCATGCTGGATAGTGGTCGATGTGTGAAGTAATAGTAGTAGATGCAGGCAGGAGTCGGTCTACTAATATTGGACGTGATGCCTATGTAATGATAATTGCCTGGATATCGTCATGATTATTTGAAGTTCTATCAATTGCCCAACAGTAATTTGTTCACCCACCGTTTGCTATTTTTCTCGAGAGAAGCCACTAGTGAAACCTACGGCCCCCAGGTCTTCTTTCTCATATATTTGCCTTGCGATCTACTTTTTCCTTGCGTCTATTTTTAGATCTATTAAAATAAAAAATACAAAAATACCTTACTGCAATTTATTTGTTTCGTGATCTATTTATCCCATCTACAAATTTACCTCACGTCCTTTGCCTATCTTGAGGCGTAGTACCCCGAAAGGGATTGACAACCCCTTTAACACGTCTGGTTGCGAGGTGTTGTTCTTTGTGTGCAGGGGCTATTTACGTTGGGTTGCTTGGTTCTCCTACTGGTTCGATAACCTTGGTTTCATATCTAAGGGAAATACCTACCACCACTATGTTGCATCATCCCTTCCTCTTTGGGGAAATACCGACGTAGCTTCAAGCGACATCAAAAGGAATTTCTGGCGCCGTTGCCGGGGAGGATCTTCAACATAACCAGGTTCCTAATCACAAACCTCATCTCCTTGCAATTTACATTATTCGCCATTTGCCTATCATTTTCCTCTCCCCCACTTCACAAAAAATTTCCGTTTTATTCGCCTCCCTTTTTCCGTTCGTCGTTTTCTTGCCGGATTTGTTTTTGAGTGCAATCTTGTTGTGTGGTCATCATGACCCAAGAGAACACCAAACTATATGACTTCTCAAATACCAACAACAATGATTTTATTGGCAGTCCGCTTGTTCCTCCAGCCACTAGTGTGGAGACTTGTGATATTAATACTGCTTTGCTGAATCTTGTTATGAAAGACCAATTTTCCGGTACTCCTAATGAGGATGTCGCGTACCATCTTAATACCTTCGTGGAATTATGCAATATGCAAAATAAAAAAGATGTGGACAATGATGTGGTCAAGATGAAATTATTTCCGTTTTGCTTGCGTGATTCCGCAAAAAATTGGTTCTCTTCTTTGCCTCGCAATAGTATTGATTCTTGAAATAAATGCAAAGATGCTTTTATCACTAAGTATTTTCCTCCCGCAAAAATTATTTCCCTTTGAACCCAGATCATGAATTTCAAGCAACTTGAACATGAGCATGTTACACAATCTTTGGAAAGGATGAAAATGATGCTAAGGAATTGCCAAACTCATGGGTTAACTCTTTGGATGATCATACAAAAATTTTATGCGGGGTTGAATTTTGTTTCTCGTAATCTTTTAGATTCCGCCGCTGGTGGTACTTTTATGGAAATTACTTTGGGTGAAGCCACCAAATTGCTTGATAATATCATGGAAAATTATTCACAATGGCATACCGAAGGGCTCCTACAAGTAAAAAAGTTAATTTGGTTGAAGAAGTTTCTTCTTTGAGTGAAAAAGTTGATGCTCTTATGAAATTAGTTGCTAGTAAAATTGCTCCTGTTGATTTTAATGATATGCCTTTGTCTACTTTGATTGAGCAAAATAGTGATGCCATAGATGTGAATTTTATTTCTCGCAATAATTTCAACAACAATGCTTATAGAGGTAATTTTAATCCTAGGCCTTTTCCTAGTAATTCCTATAATAGTTATGGTAATTCCTATGGAAATCAATCTTACAATAATAATATGAATACCTCTGGTCTTGAGAGCAATATTAAAGATTTTATCAACACACAAAAGGTTCTTAGCACTTCCATTGAAGAAAATTTGAATAATATTGATGATTTGTCTAGAAGTGTTGATAGAATTGCTCATGATGTGGAAAATCTCAAGATGAAAACTTTTCTGCCTAAAGTAGATGAATCAACTAAAGCTCTTTATGTTTCTATGGATGAAAGTAAGAAAAGAATCGCCATGCTTAGGGCTAAAAGAGAATTTTTAGAAAAAGCGTTTTCTAGTGATTTCTTTCGCAAAAGTGATGAAGATCTTAAAATGATTGGTGTTTCTTCTATTTCTTCCTTGTTTAATAAAAATAAGATTGATGAAAAAGGGACTGGAGAAGAGTTAACTTGAGGTAGAAGGCGTCCCAATATTTCGGAGGGTGAAAATCTTGTTGAAAAAATTGATCAAAGTGGGTTTGAAGAGGTCAAAACTTTAACTAGTGATGTGCCCACTCTTTTGGATCACAAAGACTTTAATTATGATATTTGCTCTTTGATTGATTTTATTTATTTATTGCAATCCATGATAAATTCACCCCGTGCTTATGAACAAAATAAAGCTTTTACTAAACAAATTGTTGATGCCATGATGAAACCTTTTGAAGAAAAAAATGGAATTAGAAGTTTCAATTCCTAGAAAATTGCATGATGAATGGGAACCTACTATCAAAGTCAAGATTAAAAATTATGAGTGTTTTGCTTTGTGTGACTTGGGTGCTAGTGTTTCTACAATTCCGAAATCTTTATGTGATGTGCTTGGTCTTATCGATATTGAAGAATGCTCTTTAAATTTGCACTTAGCGGATTCTACTATTAAAAAGCCTATGGGAAGAATTAATGACGTTCTTATTCTTGCAAATAGAAATTATTTGCCCATTATTTTATTGTTCTTGATATCGATTGCAATCTGTCTTGTCCAATTATTCTTGGTAGACCGTTTTTACGCGCTATCGGTGCAGTGATTGATAAGAAAGAAGGCAATATTAAGTTCACATTTCCTTTAGGAAGGGTATGGAACACTTTCCTAGAACAATAATTAAGCCACCATATGAATCAATCATGAGGGCATCCTATGGATCTAGCACCAAAAATGAGAAAACTTAGATCCTTGCTTTATGCCTAGCTAAGGGCATAAAACTATAGCGCTTGTTGGGAGGCAACCCAATGAATAAAATTTATTTTTGCTTTTTCCTTTGTGTTCTTGAGTGTTAGCACAATTATGCTACTGTTATGATTGTGTTCTTGGTGTTTCAATTAGTGTTTGTGCCAAGTGAAGCCTTTAGGATCTTCCGGGGTGATAGTTGTTTGATCTTGCTGAAAAAGACAGAAACTTTGCGCTCACGAAAACAAATCTCATAAATCACATAAAAGAGATTTTGCCCTGATTCTTTTTTCAGAATATTAATATAGAAATTATGCTGGTCTTCCTAATTTGGTAGAATTTGTGGAGTTACAGAAGTATTCGGAAGTTCCAGATCTACAGACTGTTCTATTTTGACAGATTCTGTTTTCTTTGTGTTGTGTGCTTATTTTGATGGCTCAATGTTTTTATTTGATGAGTTTTTGCCATAGAAAATTTGGAATACAGTAGATATAATAAAAAAACAAAATAAGAATTGGTTTTACACAACACTTATAGTAGTGGTTTGCTTTCTTTTACTAACGGATCTCACAAGGGTTTGGTTGAGTTTTGTGTGATTGAATTTTCAAGTTTTGGGTTATCTTAGGATGATTGAAAGAAGGATAGAGGAGCCTAAGCTTGGGGATGCCCCAGCATCCCAAGCTATTATACAAGGATGAGCAACCAAATAAGCTTGGGGATGCCCCCGAGTGGTGTCCCCTCTTTCTTCTAACAACCATCGGTATCTTACTCGAGACTATATTTTTATTTGTCACATGATATGCGTTTTGCTTAGAGCGTCTTGTATGATATGTGTCTTTGCTTGTTTTATTTTGTGTTTTAAATCATCAATCCTTGCTGGACACACCTATTTGAGAGATCCAAAATTATGCCATGACTTGTTAGAATTGCTCTCTATGCTTCACTTAAATTTTTATGAGCAATGGACTTGCTCTAGTGCTTCACTTATATCTTTTTGAGCACGGTGTGCATAGTATTTTTGAAGAAATGCTCTCTTGCTTCACTTAGATTTATTTGAGATTTAGTAAAATTTTGAAGAAATTCTCTCTTGCTTAACTTAAATTATTTTGAGAGAAAGAAAAAAATGTTATGCTCATGATCTTCACTTATATTTGTTTGAGCTTATGAAAAGCAACACATGAAAATTAGTTCCAAAGTGATAGATACCCAAGAAGGATAAAGAAAAACAAGATATGTCATGAAGATCATTGGACAAAATAAACTTGATTCTTAGAAATAATTTTGAGATATGATGATGTGATATGTGAGTTATGTTGGTGAGTAATTGTGCTCTAGTAAGAATATGTGTGTTAAGGTTTGTGATTCCCTATGCATGCACGAAAGTCAATAATCATGCAATGAAAATTATATCCTACTTGTGGTGCATTATTCGGTGTTAATTATGCTTAATGCTTGCTTATGAGATTATTCGTTTCTTGGTTGGTCGCTTCTCAATCTTTTTGCTAGCCTTCATTTTGCACCAAGTATGACCTCTACTTGTGCATCCAAAATCCTTTAAACCATTTTTGCCACATGAGTCCACTATATCTACCTATATGCGGTATTCTTTTTCCATTCGAAGCAAATTTGCATGCGCCATCTCTAATTTTCAAACTGAACTTCTCTTTTGTGTGTTTGTTTTGCTCGCGGAACGGTAACGAGTAGCTAATATTTTCCATGCTAGATGTGTTATTCTCACGATGAGTGTTTATTCGCTTGTCATTGCACGAGAGTAAGGCAAAGGTATTAGGGATGCCCAGTCCCAAAATGCAAAAATGAATTTACTTTATGTTGTCAAATAATAAATTCCTTGGAAAGTGTTGGTATGGAGGGCACCTGTGGATACGGCTAGCCATGGAAGAGAAAATTATGGTGGAAAAAGGAATAAACTTTATTGTCTGTTTGGGAACCGCCTATGATATATCTAGCATGGAAAGTGTTGGGATGCTCCAAGTCGTTTTTGTTGGTGGGATGGATACACCTCCCAAAATGTTTTTATCTCTAATTTTTTCGTTTTGCGCTGTGGCACCTCTACAAATCCCCACTTCCCTCTGCGAAGGGCCTTTCTTTTACTTTATGCAATTTTTATTTATGAAATTGAGTATCCATCCTCTCTTATAAAAGCACCAACTAGGGGACAATATGATCGTACTAAAGCATTGGGTGTAGCTAATATTCGAGTGCATTTCATGAATGGATCAATGTTTAAGCATGATGGGCTTGGGTAACTTGTTTTAGCATTGATATTTTGAAAGACATGGATGCTTGTTGATATGCTTGTCGGGGGAAACTGATCCACGAACACCTATGGGGCCGGCGGACCGGGCCCCTTTCGGTTCGGCAGGGGGCGGAGATCGCGCGAAGAGCAGATCAAGGAGAAGCACACGAGCAGTTTACCCAGCTTCGGAGCTCTCCGGAGAGATAACACTCCTACTGCTGCTTGTCTGGTTGTATTATCTTGTGTTCTTGCTCCAGAGAGAGAGCCTAGTGTTTTTCTAGGTTCCGAACTAGTCGAACTTCGCGAACCAGTCGAACCGAACCTCCTCTACGTTGCGCATGGGCCTCCTTTTATACGCTAAAGGGGTCACCGACAGGTGGCAACGCAGAGAAGGGTACAAATGTAAAAAGTGAGGTGGTTGGTACAGTTACTTGTACAGTGCACCCTACCTAACCCTGACGGCAGGGGACAAGGGCATTAAATGCCCGTCTGACTCGCCCAAACAGTGCAGAAAAGGACCGTTAGGGGCGCCACCGTTCGCCACGATGGCGATCTTGTCAGCCTCGCATGCCACTGCGCACCGCTGGCTGCACAGCCTCCCGCCATGCGTGCCTGGAGAGGCCCCCAGAGCGACACGTTGGTGGATGCGCTGGAGCGTGGGCACAGAGTGGCCGCCTGCCGCGGCAAGCGCCTTGCCGCTGCTGTTATCTTGTTGGGTCCGGAGGCTTGTCGCTCACCGGGCCTCGAGGTACCTTGGTTGGTCTTCCCGGCAAGCTCCTCTTGCTGGGGCCTTGTTGCCTTGCCGAAGCGCGTGGCGCGTCGCGGCAAGTTCCTTGGAGTGCCTCGGTTGGCCTTCCCGGCAAGCTCCTCTTACCGGGGCCTTGTCTCCTGAGATTTAAATACTTTGTTCTTGAATGGCTCCAAGGGAACCACGGAGGATCTTGGTGTTAGCCCGGCAAGCCTTGCCGCCGGGTGCTGCAACTGCCCGTGCACAAGTTCGGGGTACTAGGGTACCCCTATTCTAGTACACCGACAGGAGCCCCTGGGCCTGGGCCAGACACGGTGCTGAGCGCTGTTGGGCCAGGCCCAAGACAGGGCACGGGCACACGCGGACTGGGCCACGCCGAATCTCGCTCCGTATCCACCGCGCTCTCCCCTAACGGCACGCGTTGAATGCGGCATCGTGGGAGAGATCGTGGGTGGTTCTTTATTCGGAAGGGCGAAACGTCCGCCCCGTCCCTCTTTATAAGCAGAGGAAACAGGGGAAGTTCGTTCCCCCTCGCTGGTTCCTACTACTCCATCTTCACGAACCTCCGCCGCTCCCCCCCCTTCTTCTCGAAGACGAGAGAGCAGCGCTCCGCCCCCCATTGCCACCAGCATCACCAACGCCGTCGACCTCCCCCACCACCTCCGCCATGGCTCCGAAAGCCGACAAGGGAAAAGGCGTGAAGTCGGCCAAGGCGCAGCGGCTCACGGCGCTGCGGAAGGAGCGGGCGATCTTCTCCCCCCAGCTCGGCGTGAAGGAGCTGAGGGAGTACTTCTACCTCTTTTGGGCGACGGAGATGCGGGCGCATCCGCGCACGAGGGTACTCCCGCCCGCTGCTTCGGAACTGGCTCCAAACGGGTACCCATTCTTCGCGTTGTTCTTCTATTGCGGGCTCTGCCCGCCCTTCTCGGAGTTCTTCTGCGATATCATGAACACCTACGGCTTCCGCCTCCTTGATTTCACCCCCAACGCCGTTCTGACCATGGCAGTTTTCGCACATTTGTGCGAAAACTTTGTCGGAGTCCACCCTAATGTTGCCCTTTTCCGCCACTTCTTCATACCTCGGGTAGAGAGAGGAGAGCCGCTTGCCAGAGGGATCTCCTGGATCTCGAGAGTCGGCAAGAAGGAGGCGTACTTGGAGGGTGAGCTCCGCAGCAAGTGGGAGGAGTGGAGAGCGGAGTGGTGCTGGATCGTCGAGGAGAATCCGCAGCCCTTCACCGCCGTGCGCCAAGCTCCAATAGTGCACGGCAATGACTGGAGCAACGTGGCCCCGGAAGACGAGAGGCTGAAGATCGCCATTACTAGGATCCTTCGCCTCAGGCTTGCCGGGCTCACTGTAGGCGCTGTAGGCGCAGATTTCCTCCACCGCCGCATCGCCCCCCTGCAGGAGAGGGGGAGGCCCGCCTGGGAATTCAAGAACTCGGCGGACATCATGAGGCTGCGGCCGGGCCTCAACTACAACTTCACCGTCTTGGAGCTAGATGCAATGCTCCTGGAGTTGTTTAAACGCGACCCCCAGCACCCATTCACGCTGCTGAGGGGCTTCGTTACATTGTGCAACAATTCTTCGCTTGACCGGATCCGCGCCATGATGTCGTTGTGCGATTCACACGGAATCGTTCCAACTTGGCAAGAGCCTGCGGATGACGTCGTGCAAGCGTTCTTCGACAACTTGGAAGAAGTGCCGGTCCACGCTGACGAGCAGAAGAGCCTCAGCCGTGACACCACCGACGAGGAGCTGCAGCTCATCGCCACTAGGGTGGAAGAGGTTGCGGCCGCAGCTGTCGTGGGCGTGTTCGGGTTCACCGTGGAGGAGGCGGAGGCGGCAGAGGCGGCAAACCTCGCCGAGCGCGCGGAGTTCATTGGCGAGGAAGAGCCTGCCGGCTCTGAAGCTGAGCCGAGCGAGGCCGGCGAGGAAGAGCCCGAGCCTTCAGAAAACTTGCCGCAGGCGGAGCCCCCGGCCCCGCCAAGAATGCGCCTTCGCAGGGCCGGGGACGCAGCGGGGCGGCAGCCGGGTCAACAGCCGCCGAGCCGTGCGACGCGCTCTACCGCAGCAAGCAATGTTGCCGCGGGAGCGCCTCACGCAGCAGCGGCAACTGGAGTGGGATCTTCCCGGGCCACCGCCACCGCCCCCGCCAAGCGGGCAAGGGATCCTACTCCTCCGCCTCGCCGCACCGGAGGGGGGCCGGACTTCGATCTTTCCGCCCTCAGCTCCGACGAGGAAGAAGAAGAGTAAGTTTCTTTGGTGCTCTTGTAGTTCTTCAATCTTGCTGTTTATATCTTGTATCTGACTTGCTTCAATCTGGACTCCTTTCTTTTTAGGAAGCTGGCCCAGAGAGCGGCGAAGAGGGCCAAGGCCGCGGTGATTGTCACCGAGGATGACCCCACCGTGTCAGCAGGAGGTGGGTCCGAGACCACCTTGACGGACCCGGCAACCACTCCTCAAAGCAGCACCCAGCGCAGCCCCCAGCGTAAGTTCATAGTTAGCTTTCTGCTGTCGGGCGCGCATGAGTGCTTTTTCCTTTGTTGATATCTTGCTTGTTGATTTGTGTAGGAGCAGAGCAGCCACGTCAGGAGCGCCCGGAAGCTAGTCCCGAAGTGCCATCTGCTTCGACTACGCCGCCAAGGGAGGGGTTCCCGATAAGGGAGTGCTCTCCGGCAAGGGAGAACTCTCTGGCAAGGGGCAGCACCGTCGATCCTGCGGCGGCCGAGACCGCAACTACAGATCTTGGCACAGGTAATTCACTTGTCCAAAAACTTTCCCTTGGGTTCTTCTTCTTCTGATTTTCTTCTCTTGGATTTTTGATTGATTTTTCTCCCTTCTTCGTTCTTCAGACCCATCTGCTGCTGAGCCAATGGAGACAGAGGGCGCCGGCAAGGAAGGGGCTGGTGCTGATGAGACCGCCGGCGAGGAGGCCGCCAAGGCTGCCGCCGCAGAGGGCGGCGAGGGGTCGGGCGATCGCACTGATGACCCTGAGGCTGCAGGACCGCCAGGCGCTGCGCCGACCGCCGATCCCTCTACCGCTGCTGCGGAGCCGGGCTCCGAGGAGCCCCAGCCCGGCGCCTACTTGAAGGCCGGCGACGATATCTTCATCAAGCTACCCTGGGCATCGAGCTCCAGGGTGCCGGTCGAGGGGGAAACTTTTGATGAGGAGGTGCTCGCCTCCGCCGGACTGTCGTTGGTCGACGCGCCCGGCAGCAGCAGTGGCGAGCCTGAGGAGGAGCAGCTGCTGCGGAAGCTGCTGTCACTCTACCGCGCATGGCAAGCCAAGCTGGCTTCCCGGGAAGTGCTTGTCGCGAAGGCGGGAGTTGACATGGAGAAGCGCGCGGAGGAGCTCCGGGGCCACAATCAAGAGGCTCTCCGGTCCCTGGCACAGGAGCGGGAGCGACTCGACGAGGAGCGCACGGCCTACCTTCTCGAGAAGGCCAAAGCTGAGGAGGAGCAAAGGCTGGCCGCCGAGAAGCAGTCCGCGCGAGAAGGTGAATTGGTGCAGCGGAAGGCCAACCTCGACAGCTACGAGGAGGAGCTCGCCGAGCGTGAGCAAGCACTTGGCGGGGCACTCAAGGAAGCAAAGGACGCTGTGGCAATCGCAGAGGCCGCCAAGAAAGAGCTGGAGGAGAAGGTGGCGCAGCTGGAGGCCAACATCGGGAAGAGCGGCGAGGAGCTTGCCGCGCTCAAGCGTGAGCGTGAGAAGGATGTTGCCGCCCACGGTGAGCTGCAAGGTCTTCTCGCTGAGAGGGGCAAGGAGCTCAGCACCGCCAAGGATTCCAATGCGGACCTGGAGTTGAAGCTGGCCACGCTGATGCAGATGCTGGAGGCCGCCAAGGAGCGGGAGAAGACCTTGTCGGAGAAGGTCAAAGCTGACAAGGCGCTGCTGGAGAGCATCGCAGTTACCCAGAACTCGTTCAGAGATACTGTGGAGCACTGGACCGAGGGTCTGGTGAATATTGCCGCAGTCATCGACGAGGAGCTGGCGCAGCTGGGGATGGAGGACTTTGGGTATCCCTCCGACGAGAATCTCCAACCCAGCGCCAAGCTCAGCCTGTTCTTCAAGGGCGTGGCGACGGCACTCCAGCGGCTCCGGGAGAGGATCCCAAGGCAGCTGGCCGACGAGTCGTGCAAAATCTGCTCCGGGGTTCTCCAGAAGGTGCTGATGAAGGTGGCCTTCCGCACTCCAGGCCTCAGCTTCACCAACGTCCTCAAGTACTTGCCGCCAGACGCCGATCAGGATGCACTCAAGGCCCTTGTCGCACCCATTGTGGACAAGGTGAGCGAGATCAAGAGGGTTGAGGGCGATCGCGTAGACTAGGCCGCCCGTTTTCTCTTTTCCCTTGTCGCTGCTAATCATGTTATGAAAACAGTCTGTTAGAGTTGCGACAAGTTATCTTGTAATATAACTTTATTTCTGTTATCAATTGCTATGTTATTTCCTCTACTAGATTCTTTCCTTTGTATGTTTTTACCCTACGCTTCTAGGGAACTTGTCGGCGCAGGCGCCCGAGCCGCGAGCGCTAAGTGCGGAACGTCAGCAGCCTGCTGGCGGCGCTGCTTCCGACAAGAAACCTTGTCGCGACTAGATGCAGCATACTTAAGTTGTTGAGCGGACTCGAAACAAAGTAAGGGCGCAACTAGCCACGAGTTGGTTCCTCCGCGCACAGGTTTTCCATACAAAGCAGGGTCGTTCGAGGAAGATAACTCAAAAAATTTAAAAATTGATTGCTCAAACTTTGGCAACTTAGCTTTTCTGTCGTTTGCTTCCCGGCAAGGCAAAACTTTGCTTGAACAACGCCTGGTCCATACCACAATTTTCTCCTTCCCCCCTGGCAAACTTGTGTGCGAGGGAACCTTCTTTTCCTTTGTTGAAAAAGAAGAAAGAAGAGAAAATAATGATATGGAGCCCTTCGGCTCGTTATTGCTTACCGGATGTAGGTGCTGCACAAAGTGTCAGATAACGTATGCAAGAAAGAAACTAATGCATGAAATGGACAAGTTGTGCGGAGCACATGGGGTTCTATTTATGCACGGGATCTGCGCCTGGCTTTGTACAAAGGATTATATGCAACAGCGGCAAGACTTGTACAAAAGGTGGTTGCCGGAACGGGTTCCGGCAACCGCGCCCTACGGGAAAAACTTACGAAGATGTTCTATGTTCCAAGAGTTGCTCACCAGAATGCCATCTTCGGTCTCAAGGCGGACAGCGCCGGGCCTTGTGACTCGTTTCACCTGATAAGGGCCTTCCCACTTCGGCGTCAACTTGTTAGAATTCTTGGCGGACTGAACGCGCCGAAGTACAAGGTCGCCTTCCTCAAAGCTTCTGGCTTTAACTTTGCGGCTATGGTAGCGGTGCAAAGCTTGCTGGTATCGAGCAGCTCGTACAGCAGCCTGAAGACGATCTTCCTCAAGGAGCAGCGCGTCGTCTTGTCGCAGCTGTTCTTGCTCAAGCTCATCATAAGCGAGCACTCGAGGCGATCCGTATACGAGTTCCGTGGGGAGAACTGCCTCTGCTCCATAGACTAGAGCGAAAGGCGTCTGGCCAGTGGCTCGATTTGGTGTCGTTCTGATCGACCAAAGAACCAACGGCAGCTCCTCGATCCAGTTTCTTCCGCACTTGCGCAGCCTGTCGAAAGTTCTGGTCTTGAGCCCGCGCAGCACTTCAGCATTTGCCCTCTCTGCTTGACCGTTGCTTCTCGGATGAGCAACAGAAGCGAAGCAGACTTGGCGCCAAGGTCTTGGACGTACTGCATGAAGGTGCGGCTCGTGAATTGCGTGCCATTGTCGGTGATGATCCTGTTAGGGATCCTGAAACGGCAAACAATTGACCTGAAGAACTTGACTGCTGACTGTGCTGTCACCTTCCTCACTGGCTGCACTTCCAGCCACTTTGTGAACTTGTCGATTGCGACGTACAAGTACTCAAAGCCCCCGACAGCTCGGGGGAAACGCCCGAGGATATCGAGCCCCCAGACCAAAAATGGCCAGGATAAAGGGATCGTCTGGAGAGCTTGAGCTGGTTGGTTTATCTGTTTGGAGTGGAACTGGCACGCTTCACACTTGGTTACTTGTGCAGTTGCATCCTGGAGGGCTGTCGGCCAAAAGAAACCTTGCCGAAAAGCTTTGCCGGCAAGTGCTCTTGCGCCAATGTGGTGGCCACATATGCCTCCATGTATCTCTGCCAACAGCTTTTGTCCATCTTCCCGGCAAATACACTTCAATTTCACACCGTTGAGTCTTCTTCTGTACAGTATGCTATCGACAAACTGGTACATACTTGACTGCCGGGCTACTTTTTCCGCTTCTTCTTGCTCTTCGGGAAGTTCTCCTGTCTGAAGGAAATGGACAATCTGTTGTGCCCATGCTGGAGCTTGTGGCTCGACAACAAGGACTAAAGGCACATCTGCTGCTGCGGGAACATCCGCTTCTATGGCAAGGACTTGTGGCCCTGCCGGAGCTTGACGTTCCCCGGCAAGCTTGCTGGAGCAAAACTTGTCGGGAGCGTCTGCTTCAACGGAACAAACCATAAGGCTTGCCGGAGCAGACTGCCCCTCAGCATCCTTGGTGTTGATCTTGGGGACTTTCTTGGCGGCGGCTTCGGGGAGCTCTGCCGGAAAGTAGTCACCAGAAACCAACTTCCTCTTCTTGCTTTGTCCAGTTGATGGTGTTACGGATGGTTGAGTCAACTTGAGCACAAAGATCCCTGGTTCCACAGGTAACTTTAGTGCGGCGCACTTTGACAGGCCATCAGCAATGTCATTCTGAGCTCTTGGGATATGCTCCATCTGTAGGCCGTCAAAGTGCTCTTCTAGCTTCCTCACTTCATCAACATATGCTTCCATCAATGGACTCTGGTAGTTCTTGTTCACTTGGCGGACGACAAGCTGTGAGTCACCCCTGACAATGAGCTTCTTGATCCCAAGGTCTGCTGCAATTCTGAGACCGGCAAGCAATCCTTCATACTCTGCAGTATTGTTGGTTGCTTGCTCCTTGGGAAAGTGCATCTGGACTACGTACTTGAGGTGCTCTCCGGTGGGCGCGACAAGCAGCACGCCCGCACCGGCACCTTGCAGCGAGAAGGCACCATCAAAGTACATCAGCCACTCTTTGCTTGCCTCTTTGACGGGGATGCTCGTCTCTGGAATTTCTTCATCTGGTGTTGGCGTCCATTCTGCTATGAACTCTACCAATGCCCTGCTTTGGATAGTTTAAGTGCTCTCAAACTTGAGGCCAAAGCTTGACAGTTCCAGCGCCCACTCGACAATCCTGCCTGTCGCTTCTGGATTTTGCAGTATCCTCTTCAGCGGAAAGCGAGTGACGACTGTGATCTCATGTGCTTGGAAGTAATGGCGCAGCTTTCTCGAGGCCATGAGGAGGCCGAAAAGCAACTTCTGCACACCAGAGTACCTTGATCTAGCCCCCTGTAGAAGGGAACTAACAAAGTAAACTGGACGCTGCACCATTCTCTTCTGCATCTTATCATGCTCCTGCGCAGATCCATCTCTATCGGGACCAGAGCTTGTCGGCGAAGCCCCCTGCTTGTCGCTGGATGCATCTGCCGTGGTTGCTGGCTCATCATCTGCCTCCCTCTCCGCCACTAACGCAGCACTAACCACTTGATTGGTTGCCGCTATATACAGCAGCAACTTCTCTTGCGGCTTAGGTGCGACAAGTATTGGAGTGGAGGACAGGTATCTCTTCAAGTCCTGCAGCGCAGCCTCCGCCTCCGGAGTCCATTTCATTGGACCTGCCTTTTTCAAAATTTTGAAAAATGGCAGGGCGCGCTCAGCAGATCTAGAGATAAACCTGCTGAGAGTAGCCACGCAACCGGCAAGCCTTCGTACATCCTTGACGCGCTTTGGTGCTTCGATCTGCTCAATGGCCTTGATCTTGTCGGGATTGGCTTCAATTCCTCGCTGAGACACGAAGAACCCGAGAAGCTTGCCGGATGGGACTCCAAACACGCACTTCTCGGGGTTAAGCTTGAGGTTGATCCTGCGCAGATTTGCAAATGTCTCGTCTAAATCTTGAATCAGGGTCGCCCTGTTCTTGCTTTTGACCACTATGTCATCCATGTAGGCTTCCACATTTCTGTGCATCTGCGGCTCAAAAGCGTGGTGGATTACCCTTGCGAATGTTGAACCAGCATTCTTCAAACCGAAAGGCATCCGTATGAAGCAGTACGTGCCACACAGGGTGATAAATGCGGTTTTCTCTTCATCCTCTTCTGCCATGAAGATCTGATGGTATCCTGAGTATACATCAAGAAATGAAAGCAAATCACATCCGGCTGTGGAGTCAACAATCTGGTCAATGCGCGGCAAGGGAAATGGGTCTTTGGGACAAGCTTTATTAACATCAGTGAAGTCAATACAAAGCCTCCATTTCCCATTAGCCTTGCGCACGACAACAGGATTGGCCAACCATGTGGGATGGAGCACTCCTCTGACAAGGCCTGCTGCTTCCAACTTCTTGATTTCTTCTGCGATGAATTCTTGGCGCTCCACTGCCTGTTTCCTAACTTTTTGCTTGACGGGCCACGCATGAGGACAGACGGCAAGGTGGTGCTCAATTACTTTCCTGGGAACACCGGGGATATCAGACGGTTGCCACGCAAACATGTCGACATTCGCCCGCAGGAAAGCAACAAGCACGCTTTCCTATTTGGGGTCAAGAGTGGCGTTGATGGTGAAGGTACCACCAGCGCCGTCCTCCTTGGCGGACACCTTCTTGGTCTCAGGTGGAGCTGTCATTGCCTTCTTACACTTGCCGGTGGAGCTCGATGGTGCGTCCTCGACGGTATCGCAGCACTCCGAAGAGGTGCGCTTGCCGGAGTGGGCATCAGAACTCTTGCCGGACTTGGTCTTCTTCTTCCCCCCGGGAGCTTCAGCGGCAAGTGTCTTGCATTCTGCTGCGGCTGCTGCTTCCCGGTAGATCTTGTCGGCACAGATAAGAGCATCCTTCTTGTCACCAGGGACAGAGATGACACTTATCGGGCCTGGCATTTTCAGTACGTTGTACGCATAGTGAGAGGCTGCCATGAACTTGGCGAGTGCCGGATGGCCAAGGATTCCATTGTAAGGTAATGGAAAGTCAGCAACATCAAATGTGAGCCTCTCAGTCCTGAAGTTCAGCTCGCTGCCAAATGTTACCGGCAACGTGATCTTTCCCTTCGGCTTGCTTCTTCCCAGGTTGATTCCTTGAAATGTACCGGTCTCTTCGAGCTCGCTGTCAGGGATCTGGAGTTTCTGGAGCACCACGGAGGAGATCAGGTTCAAGCAGGCCCCGCCGTCAACTAGCATCTTAGTGACCTTGAGGTTGCGGATTGTTGGTGAAACCAACATCGGCAAGCACCCGACCGCAGTTATGCGATCAGGGTGGTCCTCAATATCAAAGATGATAGGCGTGCTGGACCATTTCAGAGGCTTGCGTGACTCGACGGGTGGTTCTGCTGCATTAACTTCCCGCACCCACTGCTTGAGCTGGCGGTGCCAGGTGTGCAGAGAAGCACCACCATCAACGCACAGGACCTCTGTGGCTTTCTGGAACTCCTGCTCATCAGTCTCCTCATCTTCCATGTCTTCATCGTCGTCGTCATCTTCATCCTTGTCGCGGCCGCGAGGAGGTCTATCTCCTTGCCGCTGCTTGGCCTTGCCGCGGCGTCCTCCTCGGCTGGGACGTTTCTTGCCGGATCCCCCAACACCTTCCTGGGCCTTCTCCTTGTCGCGCCGCTCATATTCAGCTTTCTGTTGCTCAACAAGCTGCTCGACTTTCTTATAGTTCTGGAGATCATGGCCCTTGGTGCGGTGGATCTTGCAATACTGCTTGTTGGTGCCGTCCTGCTTGTCGGCGACCGCCACCTCCGCGGCAACCTCCTTGCCGGAGTCACCAGCTTTGGCTTCCTTGGCGCCACCACCGTTGCCGGACTGCTCAACAACTAGCACCTCTTTGCCTTTCCTCCTTCTGTTGTTCCGCCACCGGTTTTTCCTTGCCGGGGCAACATCTTCACTGTCAGATCCTCCCGCTCCTACATTCTCTCCGGGGAGTCTCCTCTCTTCCTCAGCACGTGCACACTTGTCGGCCAGTGCATATAACTCACTGACGTCCCTGATCTTGCACATCGCCATTTCCTCCCGCATCCTGCGCTTCGCACGTTCTGATGGAACGCGCTGATCACCGCGGCAGGGTGGACGTCTGGGATGTTGTGCTGCACACTGTTGAATCTCTGAATGTACTTGCGCAGGGGCTCTCCTTCCTTCTGGGCGAGCAGATGAAGATCACTCTCCTGGCCGTGAGGCTTGTGTCCGCCTGTGAAGGCGCCGACAAACTGATGGCACATATCAGCCCAAGAGGATATGGAGTTGTCCGGCAAGTGCATGAGCCAGGACCTGACGTTGGGCTTGAGTACCAGCGGGAAGTAGTTGGCAAGGATCTTGTCATCCCGTCCCCCAGCAGCCTGCACCGCAATGGTGTAAATGTTGAGGAACTCCGACGGATGAGTCTTGCCGTCGTACTTCTCCGGTACATCTGGCTTGAAGTTCTTCGTGCTGGGCCACTGGACTTGCCGCAACTCACGAGTGAACGCAGGGCAACCTACCGCGTACGGCAGATCGCCTGGTTCCCCTGGCGCATGCATGTCAACAGAGGGCCCAGCGCGCTTGTCGGATTGACGTCGCGCTTCTCTTCGGCGCTCGATGCGAGTTCGAGCGTCTTCTTGTTGTCGATCATGAAGAACTTGGCGCTGATCGCGACGAGCTCGTGGATCCGAAGATGCGGTGGAGTCGCTGTCGAGGTGGATCTGGCGAGTCGGCGATCTTGGTCTTCGGGGTGGTGATTGCATGGTAGTTTCACCTCCACCCGTTTCGTCGCCACCGGCTCGCGCCCGGCAACCCTGCCGCGGCGGCGACGCGCTCGGCCGCCGTGGAGTGTCGCCGTTGGCGTAGCTGATGAGACTTTGAATGGTGGCCCTCCATTCGTCGATCTTGTCCGACGTCGGAGGGTAATCTAGGAGAAGTTGAGCTCACGCCAAAGCTTCTGCTGGAGTGGCAGTGGCGGACGGCGCGAGGAGCGGGACGTGCTCGGACTTCTAACTATGTTAGAAGGAGCAGTATCCCGTCCAGGTGACCGTGCCCCGCTCGTGCTAGCACGCTGGCGTGCATGCTGGACTTGAGCGCCCCGAGATCCACCAGCTTGGTCTTGGCCTATCATGCGTATGGCACTGCAAGTGCCATGACGCTATTGGTCTTGCGCCTCCTGAGAGTGGCGTGGAACATGTACAGTCGCCGAGGTTTGTGCAGCCTTGTTCTTGAACCTGGCAGCATCATGAGCTTCCTCGTCGACGTCCATTCTTCCACCGGCGTCCATTCCACCACCCGTTTGCTCCAATGGTGGAGGAAGTGACGTGGACGGAGCGGCTGCCGCCGAAGTCTTCTTCTTTGGTGGCATGTTGATGAAGGGAATGAAGATCTAGCTCGTGTGAACGCCGGATCAGGTTCACACAATCTCGACGCCTCCCCGACCTGGTGCGCCAAAGATGTCGGGGGAAACTGATCCACGAACACCTATGGGGCCGGCGGACCGGGCCCCTTTCGGTTCGGCGGGGGGCGGAGATCGCGCGAAGAGCAGATCGAGGCGAAGCACACGAGCAGTTTACCCAGCTTCGGAGCTCTCCGGAGAGATAACACTCCTACTGCTGCTTGTCTGGTTGTATTATCTTGTGTTCTTGCTCCAGAGAGAGAGCCTAGTGTTTTTCTGGGTTCCGAACTAGTCGAACTTCGCGAACCAGTCGAACCGAACCTCCTTTACGTTGCGCATGGGCCTCCTTTTATACGCTAAAGGGGTCACCGACAGGTGGCAACGCAGAGAAGGGTACAAATGTAAAAAGTGAGGTGGTTGGTACAGTTACTTGTACAGTGCACCCTACCTAACCCTAACGGCAGGGGACAAGGGCATTAAATGCCCGTCTAAGTCGCCCAAACAGTGCAGAAAAGGACCGTTAGGGGCGCCACCGTTCGCCATGATGGCGATCTTGTAAGCTTCGCATGCCACTGCGCACCGCTGGCTGCACAGCCTCCCGCCACGCGCGCCTGGAGAGGCCCCCAGAGCGACACGTTGGTGGATGCGCTGGGGCATGGGCACAGAGTGGCCGCCTGCCGCGGCAAGCGCCTTGCCGCTGCTGTTATCTTGTCGGGTCTGGAGGCTTGTCGCTCACCGGGCCTCGAGGTACCTTGGTTGGTCTTCCCGGCAAGCTCCTCTTGCCGGGGCCTTGTTGCCTTGCCGGAGCGCGTGGCGCGTCGCGGCAAGTTCCTTGGAGTGCCTCGGTTGGCCTTCCCAGCAAGCTCCTCTTGCCGGGGCCTTGTCTCCTGAGCTTTAAATACTTTGTTCTTGAATGGCTCCAAGGGAACCACGGAGGATCTTGGTGTTAGCCCGGCAAGCCTTGCCGCGGGGTGCTGCAACTGCCCGTGCACAAGTTCGGGGTACTAGGGTACCCCTATTCTAGTACACCGACAATGCTTGAGTATCTAAATTATTATGTAAAACTAGACTATTGCTTTGAATCACATAAAAGTCCAAATGTCCATGCTATGAAGAAAAGAATATGATATGACATGATAAACAACACTCCACATCAAAAATTCTGTTTTATCACTGACCTAATCGAGGACAAGCAGGAGTTAAGTTTGGGGATGCTGATACGTCTCCAATGTATCTATAATTTTTGATTATTCCGTTGTTTTATTATCAATGTAACATCCCAAATTTTCAATTTGGAATGTTATACATTAGATCCTCATTGCATATCATATTTTATTGCATTTTGGTTTGATCCTAGAAATTTTACGCAACTCAAGGACAGAGAGTTGGGAATTTCGTTATTTTCTTATTTGAGTTTTTCTCAAATTTAGAAAAGGGATCATTTGATTTTAATTATTTTATCTTCAAATATTTCGTATATAAAAATAAAAGAGAGGGAATAAAATGACTTTCCCAAAATAAAGAAATATTGAGGATTTAATAATAAAATCAAATAAGATTTTATTTCGGAGTTTTATTGCTATTTTATTTGAATTAGGAAAAATGCGCGTTTTTCAGAATTGCATTTAGGGCCCAAATAAATGTTCATCTTGTCCGGCTTATTTTTAGAGGACGGGGAAAACTTATTTCGGGATTTTTGGAGTTCGTTTAGTATTTATTTTCTTTCTTTTTCTGCGCGTTTGAATTATTTAAACAAAAAGAATGAAGCGACTCGGGCCGCCGTGTGCGACCCGGACTCGTCCGCCGCTCGGCCTTTATAAGTCGCCCACCCCGACAGCCCACCCCAGCCCGCCTCGCCCCGCCAACCCTAACCCTAGCCCGCGCCTCGCCGCCGCAGCCCGTGCCCCGCTGCCGTCGCCCCGCGCCGGAGCCGCCACGCCGCCGACCGCTGCCGCCCCTCGCCGGAGCCCCGCCGCCGCTGGAGGTAGCACACGCGCCGCCACCGGTTTTCTTCGGAAACCGTTGGTTTTTTTAGAAACCGCAGTTTATTTTTTTAATAGATCGATTTAGTTTTTTTCTGGTTTATTTATCTTGCGGACGTTCGTCCGTACATTCGTTTTAACGAATGGTTTTCGTCGTTTAGCCACAGACAGCGAACGTTCGTTCATTACCCTGTTCGTCCGTTTTTCTTTTTCTCGGATATTCCGCGATTATGTTTGATCGCGATTTCTGATACGATTTTCGTTCTAGTATAACTTTTCGCTCGTTTATCGGAATCAGGCGATTCAAGCGCGTAGAGTTTCTTCTCGAAACCCTATTTCTGTTTAACAGACTCAAACAAGTTTTGGCTACTGTAAAATTTGACTTAGGACCAGATTAGTAAACGAAGCTTGTTTCTTTCGGCGTTTGACTTTCGTTGCTTCGTTTGATTTGATTCTTTTTGCAAACCGGAGTTCTTAAGTTGAACTTTCTGGTTAGATCTCTTATTTGAGTTTTACCTGTGCATTATATGAGTGCTTATTGTATGCTTGTTCGTTTGCGATAGAGTACCGGAGTGCGCCGCTTGCTACTACGAGTCTCTAGGTTTCATGGATCATCAGCAAGGCAAGTAACACTTTGATCATACCTCTTTACTACCCAGTTTTATTGCATTAGATCAATCCTCAAACAATTGCATGATTAGGATCTGTTTAATATGTGGGTTTTGGGAAGTAGATGAGGTAGAACCTACTACCTGTTTATTATCAAACCTGTGGGAGTTACTTCTACGTTTGCTTATATTCCTATTCTATGCTAGTAGACCTGGATTGGGTGAGTGTATCCATGACAGATGTGAGATTTTTAATTAATGGTTTACATAAGGTGGCAACTTTAATACACATCTGGGTGGATTGAGGCACCTGGGGAACCCAGTGTTGCCTGTATTTTTGGAAATCCCGGGGTACCGTGTGATTCTCCTATGGACCGCCACCCAGGCTCAAAGGGATCATGAGATTATTCATGCTAGAAACTTCCGTGTGCAGCCGCAAGCTACTATGGGCTCTAGTATAGTTGATTAAGTCATGTGAACTCTTACAGTGGTAGACTAGCAGATGTAGGGGAAATTAGGTGTAACTGTCTACCCATCGTAAGGTGCAAACGCTTCTGAAAGACTATGTCTCGGTCATCCATTTCTCAAACACCTTGTAGTGCGAGAATTCCAACGGAGGAGATTGAGTCTTGCGGGGAAAAGTGCACAAACCTCTGCAGAGTGTATAAACTAATCATGGTCAGCCGTGTCCCTGGTTATGGACGTTTTGAGTATCTAGTACCTGGATTATCATGTGAATCTCATCATGTTACTTAAATTAATTTTGTTGGGTTTTAATGAAGATGCTTAATTGGGATTGAATTGGGTGAACCTTCTCAATGTTTAACAACCACCATGATAGTTAAATAAAATTTATTCCTTTGTTGTAGGGAAAAATTGGCTTTATGCAAAACAGTAACCATAGAGCTTTCCACCAGCCATATATGCATGTAGTATAACATTATTCTGTTCATTACTCTCTATGTGTTACATTGCCAGCATATTCCATGTGTTGACCCATTTTCGGGCTGCAACGTTCATGTTGCAGACTTTTCAGACGATGAGTAAGGTGCCTTAGGTCGTGGTCTTATACTCTGTGATGCCGTTGGAGTTGATGGACTTGCTTATCTTCCAAGCCTTCCGCTGTTAACGTTATTACATGGCCTTAAGCAATATTAATTGTAATAAGTTCTCTTTTGAGACATTCGATGTAATAAGTGTGTGATTGCTACTCTATTATGAATCCTTCAAGTATTGTGTGTGTCAGCATTACCGATCCAGGGATGACACTGATGCACAGAGATCAGACTGTTTGAGGTCTGGTCGCTACAATCAATCTTGGATGTTTTATAATCATTATATAGTCATTTTATATCATTTTTTGGTACTAACCTATTGACATAGTGCCAAGTGCCAGAGTTGCTATTTTCTGCATGTTTTTTACATCACAGGAAATCAATATCAGATGGAGTCCAAATGCAACGCCAATTTATGATGATTTTTTATGGGCCAGAAGGAACACAACGGGCCCTGGTTGCACCTCGGGGGAGTCCCGAGGAGGGGACAACCCACCAGGGCGCGCCAGGAGGCTGAGACGCGCGCTGGAAGGTTGTGCCCACCTCGGGTACCCCCTAGACTGACTCTTTGCTCTATAAATACCCCAATATTCCATAAACCCTAGGGGAGTCGACAAAATATTCATCCAGTCGCCGCAGAGTCCAGAACCATGAGATCTAATCTAGATACCATCATGGAGGGGTTCACCACTTCCATTGGTGCCTCTCCGATGATGCGTGAGTAGTTCTTTGTAGACCTTCGGGTCCATAGTTAGTAGCTAGATGGCTTCCTCTCTCTCTCTCTTGATTATCAATACAATGGTCTCTTGGAGATCCATATGATGTAAGTCTTTTGGCGGTGTGTTTGTTGGGATCTGATGAACGACACGTATGTATCATTGCTATTAAGGATAGAAAGATGGGGTCTATTTCTACATAAATAGATCTTGTCTACATCATGTCATCGTTCTTATTACTTTACTCCGCTTTTCCATGAACTTAATACAGTAGATGCATGCTGGATAGCGGTCAATGTGTGGAGTAATAGTAGTAGATGCAGGCAGGGTCCGGCTACTAATCTTGGATGTGATCCCTATATAATGATCATTGCCTGGATATCATCATCATTATTCTAAGTTCTATCAATTGCCCAACAATAATTGTTTTTCCCACCGTTTGCTATTTTTTCTCGAGAGAAGCCACTAGTGAAACCTATGGGCCCCGGGTCTCTTTTCATCATATTTGCCTTTGCGATCTATTTTCCTTTGCTTTTATTTTCAGATCTATTAAACCAAAAAATACAAAAATGCCTTGCTGCAATTTATTTATTATGTGATCTATTTATCCTATCTACCTCAATTATATCACATTATCTTGCCTACCTGAGGCGCCGTACCCGAAAGGGATTGAAAACCCCTTTAACACGTTGGGTTACGAGTATTTGTTATTTGTGTGCAGGGGCTGTTTACATGATGTTAGGAGGTTCTCCTACTGGTTTGATAACCCCTATCTCATCACTGAGGGAAATACCTATTGTTGCTATACTGCATCATCCCTTCCTCTTTGGGGAAATACCGACGTAGTTCTAGCAGACATCAGGCCCCCGCGTCCAACCGCCTCTTCAAGCAGTTCTCTAGCGAGGTGAATGCTACCCTCCCGAGGCCTATAGGTGTGTGGCCCCTCAAGTGGTCCCAATACGACATCACCTTCAACTCCAAGGACCACTTCAAGTCCACGACAGCGGCCGGCGCGCTTCCCATGTTGTGCACTGCCATCATTAGCAACATCGCCGTCACCAAGACCCTCATTGACGGAGGCGCCGGTCTCAACTTGATTTCCATTGAGACCTTCGAGACGCTCCAAGTGCCTTATGATTAATTGATGCCAACCAGACCCTTCTCCGAGGTGACTGATGGTTCTACCATCCCCCTGTGGCAAGGGCGGCTTCGTGTCACCTTTGGCACTCGCCACAACTACCACACCAAGCTCATCGACTTCGATGTGGTGCTTATCGGCCTACCATATAACGCCATCTTGGAAAACCCTACATTCGCCAAGTTCATGGCGGCGACCCGCCGCAGCTACAACGTCCTCAGGATATGTTGCTGCAGTGGCATCATCACCATCACCTGCAACAAGAAAGAGGTTGACTGCTCCCTCGAGCATGCCTACAGGCCACCGCGGCCGCACATTCAGATGGGGAGGACGCTGCCAAGCCTCCTGAGGCCGCCCCTACGAGGAAGAAGTAGCTCCTCTCCCAAGAACGCCCCAAGGCGAAGAAAGCCTTGGCTGACAGTAGCGGTCCAAGCCCTTCCCTCGCCATTAGCGTTTGCCTTCCTCCCACATAGGAAGGCGCGGTCGACGCCCCTAAACAACCCACAAGTATAGGGGATCATTTGGAGCCCTTCTCGATAAATAAGAGTGTCAAACCCAATGAGGAGCTAAAGGTAGAACAAATATCCCTCAAGTTCTATCAGCCACTGATACAACTCTATGCATGCTTAACGTTTGCTTTCCCTAGAACAAGAATTAAACTATAAGTACTTTGTCGGTAAGATAGGATAAGTTTGCAAGATAATAAAGAACTTAAAAATAAAAATTAGGTGTTGTTCTAATTAAAGTGCAATCAAGTTAGTATAGAGAGTGTGGATTAGTAGTGGTAGGATTTGTGGAATTGTCCCTAAGCAATTGACTATGTTACCAGACCGATAGCAAGTTTTTATGTGGGAGAGTCCACTGCTAGCATGTCGTCCCTTACTTGGAATTCTATGCACTTATCATTGGAACTATTACCAAGCATCCGCAACTACTAACGTTCATTAAGGTAAAACCCAACCATAGCATTAAGATATATATTGGTCCCCCTTCAATCCCGTACGCATCAATTTCTATGGTAGGAAGAAGCTTCTGTGCCCTCCAATGCAGTCCTATCAACATACAAGTAACCCTATGGTGATCCACACATGCGCTCATATGATGGGCACCAAAGGACAACAACATAACCACATGCAAACTAAACCAATCATAGCAATTCACCAATTACCAATAGGACAACAAAAAACTACTTAACCATCATAGGATGGCAACATATCATTGGATAATAATATGAAGCATAAAGCAACATGTTCAAGTAGAGGGTACAACAGGTTGCGGGAGAGTGGACCACTAAATATAGATGGGAAGGTGATGGATTTGTTCGTGAAGATGACATAGTTGTTGAGGAAGATCGTTGTCAAACGATGATTGCCCTGGCGGCATTTCGGCGCCACTGGGAGAGAGGGGGAGAGAACCCCACTCCTTCTTGTTCTTCCTTGGCCTCACTCTAGATGAGAGGAGAGTTCCCCCTCTGGTCGAAGGCCTTCATGGCGGCGGAGGGACAGGAGCCCCTCTGAGATTGCATCTCCCTCTTTGTTCTCTTTTGTTTCGCGTTCCCCAGATCTCGTCGGAAACTGTTTCTTAAATATCCAGAGACCCGTAACTCCAATTGTGCTGAAATTTTACACGATTTCTTTTCTGGATATAAGCTTCCTTGCGCCCGAAGGATAGTAGCAACCGCCTTACGAGGTGGCCACCACCCACCACCACACGCCTGGGTGCTGGGACGCACCCTGGTGTACTGTGGGGGCTGTGGGCCTCCTTTTATGTTGATTCCACCTCCCAAAAATCACATATATTCTAATTCTCTGTAATTTTTTATCGGCTTTGGACTTTGTTTGATATGGATATTCTGTGAAACAAAAAACATGCAACAAACAGGAACTAGCACTGGGCACTGGATCAATATGTTAGTCCAATAAATCATATAAAATATTGCAACAAAATATGTAAAACTTGTATTATATTGAAACAATCAAAAATTATAGATACACTGAGATGCATCAGCATGCCCAAGCTTAATTCATACTCGTCCTCGGGTAGGTAAATGATAAAAAAGACAACTTTTGATGTGGAATGGTACCTAGCATAATCTTGATCATATATCTAATCATGGCATGAATATTAAGACATGAATGATTCAAAGCAATAGCCTATAATTTGACATAAATACATTAATACTCAGGCACCCCAACAAACAATCATGTCTTTCAAAATATCAATGCTAAAGAACATTATCCCTACAAAATCATATAGTCTTGTCATGCTCCGTCTTGTTAACATAAAGTATTTATCATGTACTACCTCGGCGTCAGCCAAGCAATTGGTTCATACTTTTTTAATGCACTTCAGCTTTTTCAAACACCACGCAATACATGAGCACAAGCCATGGATATAGCACTATGGGTGGAATAGAATACAGTGGCAGTGATTAATTTGGAGAAGACAAAAAAGTAAGAAAGTCTCACATTGATGTGGCTAATCAACGGGCTATGGAGATGCCCATCAATTGATATCAATGCGAGGAGTAGGGATTGCTATGCAACGGATGCACTAAGAGCTATAAGTGTATGAAAGCTCAAACTAAAACTAAGTGGGTGTGCATCTAACTCTATAATGAAAAATTCCCACTAGTATATGAAAGTGACAACATAGGAGACTCTCTATATGAAAAACACAGTGCTACTTTGAAGCACAAGTGTGGAATTAGCATGCCCCTTATCTCTTTTCTCTCATTTTTTTTTTCTTTTCTTTTTTTTCTTTTTTGTCTTTTTTGGCTCTTTTTGGCCTCACCTTTTCCCTTTTTTTTTTACTTTCTGTGTGGAGTCTCATCCCGACTTGTGGGGGAATCATAGTTTCCATCATCCTTTCCTCACTGGGACATGCTCTAATAATGAATAATGATGATCATCATACTTCTATTTACTTACAACTCAATATTACAACTCGATAGCTAGAACAAATTAAGTATGACTCTGTATGAATGCCTCTGGCAGTGTACCAGGATGTGCCATGATCTAGCGTAGCAAGGATATCAAAAAATGGACAAGCCATGGAACTATCATGATGGTTGTCTTATGATCACGGAAAGCAATATGACAATGAATGCTCAAGTCATCAAATGGAAGCGGTGAAAGTTGCACGGCAACATATCTCGGAGTGGCTAATGCCATAATAGGTAGGTATCGTGGTTGTTTTGAGGAAGGTATAATAAGGCTTATGTGTGATAGAGGGTATCATATCACGGGGTTTGGATGCACCAGCAAAGTTTGCACCGACTCCCGAGGTGAGAAAGGGCAATGCACGGTAGCGAAGAGGCTAGCAAATTGTGGAAAGGTGAGAGTTTGTATAATCCATGGACTCACATTAGTCATAAAGAACTCGCATACTTATTGCGAAAGTTTATTGGCCCTCAAAGCAAAGTACTACTTTGCATGCCCCTAGGGGGAGGTTGGTAGGAGTTAACCATCGCGCGCCCCCGACCTCCACGCAAAGGAAGACAATCAATAATAAATCATGCTCCAATTTCATAGCATAACAAGAGACTATACATCCATGCTTCGGGAATCACAAACCCTAACACCAATATTCCTACTAACCACAACCTTTTACTAGTACCTCCCACATGTTATCATTGCTATATCGCAAAACTACTGCAAGGAATCAAACATATCATATTCAGTGATCCACAAGTTTTATCTATGATTTTATGACTAACCATGTGAATGACCAATTCTTATTGACTCTCTAAATAGATAAAAGTGAAGCAAGAGAGTATATTTCTTGCTACAAAAGACCATGCTCTAATAGATATAAGTGAAGAAAATGAGCATTCTACAAATAACGGTTTTCTATGTGAAGGGAAACAGGCAATCCAAACTTCAAATGATAAAAGTGAAGCACGTGAAGCATTCTATAAAGCCATACTCAAATGATATAAGTGAAGTGCAACGAGAATTCTATAAATCAACCATGGACTATCTCATACCAGCATGGTGCATAAAACGAAAGTGAAAAGTAAGCACAAAAGACGCTCCAAGATTTACACAGATCACATGAACGAAACAAAAATGAAAACATACCGATACTTATTAAAGAAAGATGGTATGCCTTCCAGGGCATCCCCAAGCTTAGACGCTTGAGTCTCCTTGGATATTTACTTGGGGTGCCTTGGGAATCCCCAAGCTTGAACTCTTGCCTCTCCTCCTTCTCCTCATATTGAGACCTCCTCGGTCTTTGAACACTTCATCCACACAAAACTTAACAGAAAACTCGTGAGATCCGTTAGTATAATAATGCAAATTGCTACTTTAAGTATTGTTGCACACCCATCCCCAAGCTACTGTATTATCACTTCTTCATGGTTTATACTACCGATACAATCGATAGTTTCATCAAAAGAAGCAAAACAATGCATAAAAAATAGAATCTGTCAAAACAGGACAGTCTATAGCAATCTGAACATTTGCCATACTTCTGTAACTCCAAAAATTCTGAAAAATTGGGACAAAATAAACAATTTGCATAGCAGTACTATGTAAAAATTTCAGAAGCTTCTGATGTTCTAGAAAAAATAAAATTCATGGACTACAACCGAAATTTCTGTTTTTGCACCGCACATTCCAACAAGCAATCTAATCATCCTAAAGGAAAATCTTGGCACGTTAGTTTTATAATACAATGGAGTACAAGGAGATAATTATTTTTGTTGAAAAGTATACGTAATTAAGATTCACAAAGTTTCCATGGGCATGAACAAAGTTCAAGGCTAGCTCCCACTTTTACAATGCTCGTCTCTCTCACTTTCACTTTTATTTTTTGAAAAGGTTTTAGGTTCCCCTCTATATTTTTTTGTTTGTTTTAAGACTTTCTAAAAGCACACAATAGAATAAAATGACTCTCTAAAACTTCTAGGTTGTCTCCCTGGTAGCGCTTTCTTTAAAGCCATTAAGCTAGGCATAAAGTGCTCAAGTAATGGATCCACCAGGATCGCATGGTATATCAAAGCCAATTTTAATTAACAATGATTATAATTTATTAGTGAGCACAAAACAATATATATCATGCAATGACGAAGTCTATCTCTCTTCCTATGCATCGGCATGTCATAAAAGAACAATTTATGCACATCAAGTAAAGGCCAATACATAGCATAAGCAGTTTCTGCAATTTTATCGTGTTTGAAACATAGAGAGGCTAAGATGTAGTTCCTCTCTCATAATAATTTCAAGTAGGAGCAGCAAGCACATGCATATTATATTCATCAAAATCATCATGTGTAGTAGTGAAATGCAACCCATCAATATAATCCTTAATAAGAGCTAACTTCTCCGATATAGTGTAGTTGGGAGAATTCAAAAAGATAATAACACTATCATGTGTGGGTGCAATAGCAACAATTTCATTCTTAACATAAGGAACTATAGCAAGTTCATCTCCATAAGCATAATTCAGATTGGCATCTTGTCCACAAGCATAGCAAGCATCAAGTTCATCAAAAAGGGATATTTCAAATGAATCAATGGGATCATAACAATCATCATAGCAATCATCCTTCGGTAAGAACGAAGGGAAATTAAACAATGTATGAGTTGAAGAGTTCCTCTCATTAGCAGGTGTGCACGGGTAGCTAATCCGCTCTTCCTCCTTTTGTTCTTCGCTCTCCTCCTCATCTTTTTCATCCAATGAGCTCACAGTTTCATCAGTTTCTGCTCCCATAGATTCCTGCAAAATATTAGTCTCCTCTTGGACAACGGAGGAGTCTTCAATATATGTCTTAACATAAGCATTAGAAGCATAATTATCATAGCAATATTTAAGTATGACTAAATTTTGAGATTTGTAAAGAGTAGCATCATACTTTTCAATCAAAGAAGCAGTTTCATAAGCACCCTCAAAAGCAACATATTCTTCAATTTGTTTAACATCATAGTAATTATAAACACCCTTGGCATAAGAAGATAAGATCCCATTATCACTAAACTCACATTGGTAGCGAGGTGTTTCTTAGGGTCTTCAGAACAAGAAGTAAAATCATATAATTCAAATAAATTCCAAGCATAACATTGCATAGTATTAATTTGATGCCATAAAAGTTCCCCTTTTTGAGATAAGCGGTGTCGCACAAAATAAGCATGCTCATTTAATGATTTTCCCTCAACTAAGCTAGTTGGGGTTTCAACACAAGCACAAATGGATCGAAGATTATCCAAGTAAAAAAGATTCATGAGTATGATAGATTTTGGGTGGTTCTTCAACCATTGGTTTAGTAGGTCCAACTAATTTTTCTGGTATTTTGTATTTCCTACCCATAGCTAAAGATAAATAACAAGAGCGCAAAATAAAAACTACTTAGTGATAAAGCAAACAAGCACACACGAGAATATTCACCCCATGCTATTGCTCCCCCGCTACGGCGCCAGAAAAAGGTCTTGATAACCCACAAGTATAGGGGGTCGCTTGAAGCCCTTTCTGATAAATAAGAGTGTCAAACCCAACGAGGAGCTAAAGGTCGAACAAATATTCCCCCAAATTGTATCGACCACTGATACAAATCTACGCACGCTTAACGTTTGCTTTACCTAGAACAAGAATAAAACTAGAAGTACTTTGTAGGTAAGATAGGATAAGTTTGCAAGATAATAAAGAACGTAAAAATAAAAAGTAGGTGTTGTTCTAATTAAAGTACAATTAAATTAGTATAGTGAGTGTGGATTAGTAGTGGTAGGATTTGTGGAATTGTCCCTAAGCAATGGACTATGTTATTAGACCGATATCAAGTTTTTATGTGGGAGAGGCCACTTCTAGCATGTCGTCCCTTACTTGGAATTCTATGCACTTACGATTGGAACTATTAGAAAGCATCTGCAACTACTAACATTCATTAAGTTAAAACCCAACCATAGCATAGAGATATATATTGGTCCCCCTTTGATCCCGTATGCATCAGTTTCTGTGGTACGAAGAACCTTCTGTCACCCTTGCCCTCCAATGCATAGTCTTATCAACATACAACTAAACCTATGGTGATCCACATGCGCGCTCATATGATAGGCACCAAAGAATAGCAACATAACCACAAGCAAATTAAACCAACCATAGCAATTCACCAATTACCGATAGGACAACAAAAATCTACTCAAGCATCATAGGATGGCAACATATCATTGGATAATAATATGAAGCATAAAGCACCATGTTCAAGTAGAGGGTACAACAGGTTGCGAGAGCATGGACCACTGAATATAGATGGGGGAAGGTGATGGAGTTTGTTGGTGAAGATGACGGAGTTGTTGGAGTAGATTGCTGTCACACGATGATTGCCCCGGCGGTGTTCCGACGCCACCGAGAGAGAGGGGGAGAGAGCCCCTCTTCTTCTACTACTTCCTTATCCTCCCTCATAGATGGGAGGAGAGTTCCGCCTCTGGTCCATGGCCTCCATGGCGGCGGAGGGGTAGGAGCCCCTCCAAGATTGGATTGTTCTCTTCTGTTTCGCATTCCCTAGATCTCGCCGAAAACCTTTTTTAAATATCCGGAGATCCTTAACTCCAATTGCGCTAAAATTTTAACACGATTTTTTTCTGGATATAAGCTTTCTTGTGCCCGAAGTGGAGCAGCAACTGCCTTACGAGGTGACCACAACCCACCACCATGCTCCTAGGTGTTGGGGCGCGCCCTGGTGTACTCTAGGGGTTGTGGGCCTCCTTTTACGTTGATTCCACCTCCCCCAAATCACATATATTCCAAAATAATTCTTCATAAATTTTATCACATTTGGACTTAATTTGATATTGGTATTCTGCAAAACAAAAAACATGCAACAAACAGGAATTGACACTGGGCACTGGATCAATATGCTAGTCCAATAAATCATATAAAATGTTGCTAAAAATATGTAAAAGTTGTATAATATTGGCATGAAACAATCAAAAATTATAGATACGACAGAGACGTATCACCCCCCCCCCCTTTAGGGAGGCTCGGATATTTTCACCTGGAAAGCATCTAACCTGTCCGGTGTGCCGAGGGAGGTGATCGAGCACCACCTAGCGATGTGCCTTGGTGCACGCCCCTTTAAGCAAGGAGCACGGCGCCAGAGAAGCAAAAGTTCATCGTACAGAAAATTTTCAAGCCGCAGGAAGCTCGAGCCATCCGTGGGGAGCACCACCCCGCGTGGTTCACCAACGCGATCACCGTCCCCAGCAAGGGTGGAAAGGCGTGCATGCGCCTCTACCTCGCGAGCCTCAGCAAGGCTTGCATTCAGCACCCCCGTTTGTCGCCGGGTACCGACCGAACCATGGGCTCCGCAAATCCTCGCCTGGGCAAGAGCGCCTTCTCAGGAATGCTCGTGTCTCCGGTTTGGGCACCGCCCAGCCGAAAATGGAGGATGAAGTTCTTGCACCTAACATCGGGAACAACCACAGCTCTGCCAATTCTGCCTGTGATCCCCACGCGTACGAACGAAATGGGGTTCACTACAAAAAAAAGACACATCCGTGACAATTTGAGCCGAACAATTTTTTTTCTGTCATACTTATGACACTTCCATGACGATAATTGTGACAAAACCCGGTATCATCATAGACGTGGTGGGCTCCTACTTCTATGACAAAAAATCATGACAGAAAATGGGCTTTTCGTCCTGGGCGAGACGGAGACGCAGTTGCATGACATTCTTTGGGCCATCCATGATGGAAAAAACCATGGTAGAAGCGAGGGCGAGGAAAATTTCGGGGAGTTCCCTGTTACGGTGGGTGGTTGGGGGCCGAGCGATGCGCGTTTCTCTCGTACACGTACACGCGTGTGTGTGAGGAGTTGGCTCTAATTAAACCTGAGCAAGGCGTTGGGCTCTAACTGAACCCGAGCGATTACACTACAGGCTACGCGTTACTAAACCCGAGCGATCGATCGATGGCTGTTAACTGAACCCGATCGAGTGATTCCTTCGCTACTGCTGCTAACTGAAGTCGATCGATGCTGCCTCTGGATGAACATTGAGTGTTGCAGGGGGGATGAATAGTGAGCAGTGGGGGAGGATGAACAGGACCCCGTGGCATTGCCTCTAGATGAACAGGACCCCGATCGATCGAGCCGGTTGGGGCTGGATGAACAGGACCCTGAGGGCTGGATGAACAGGATGACCCCGTGGAGGGCTGGATGAACAATAGATGGTGGAGGGGTGGATGAACAGTAGCCCCGTGGAGGGGTGATTGAACAAGAGCCCGTGCAGAGGGGTGGTTGAACAGTAGCTGGTGGAGTAGCGCACGGTGGAGGCTGGATGAACAGGAGCCCGTGGAGGCTGGAGGAGGTCGACGGTGGATGAACAGTAGCCCGTGAAGGCTGGAGGAGGTCGATGGTGGAGATGAACAGTATCTCGTGGAGTCCTGTTTTGCGGTACGCCACACCCCTCGCGATGAACATGACCCCCGTTTCGACCGTAGCGCTCCAACACAAGTCTGTTTCGTCTGTTTTGCTGTACGCCACACCCCTCCCGATCAACAGGACCCCCGTTTCGACCGTAGGAGGTCTGTTTCCTCCGTTTTGCGGTACGCCAGACCCCTCCCGATGAACAAGATCCCGTTTCGAACGTGGCCGGGCAAACACAAGGCTGTTTCCTCTGTTCTGCGGTACGCCAGGCCTCATTTCCATCTCCTGTTCCGTCCAAGCCCTACCTATGAACACAACGACGCATTCTGTTCCGACCCAGCCAGTTGGCTCCCCATAAACACGACGACGATGTTGTTTCTCCGTTTCGACCCAGCCATGTACATGAGCCCTGTCCGTACGTATGCGCTAGTAGGCGTTCGAGACCCTGCCTGTTTGTACGTATGTGGCCGTATTTTCTTTCTTGCACACTGCCCGCTGTACGTACGTGTACATGCTACGTGCGCGCCTCTACTACAACACATGCGCGCCTCTACATCGACCAGTATGTACGTACACGTTCGTGACCAGAATGACAACGCTACGTACTCTTCGACCAGGTGGGTCCCGACTGTCAGGAACTTCCTTGCATGCGAAGATGTAGCTGGTGGGTCCCAGCAGTTAGGGGGCGAATCGCTTTTTTGCCCGGACGCACTTCCTTGCGTGTGAAGGTGTAGCTGGTGGGTCCCAGCAGTTAGGGGGAAATGTTTTTTCGTGAAATACGGTGGCCCGTCCGGTGGGTCCCTACTGTCAGGTGGAGGAATAATTATTTTGCGCGTAATAAGGAGGCACTTCCTTGTGACTGTCGTGGACCCAGCTGTCAGCCTCTCCACGTACAGTACTCTTCCGATGGAAGTCAGTCGTTGACCACATTGACCACGCCGCGCCGAGAGCACCATGGCGGTGGACGGCGGCGAGGCCTAGGAAGGGGACGACGCGGAGCTGGGGAAGACGCAGCAGTGGATGCCCATGTGAAGAGGAGTACAAGGGTTCACTGGTTCGGCTGCGGTGTGAGGCTACCGTTGCCGCAGAATAACAGGGGGTGTGGGTGAGTAGAGGGATGGCCTGGCCAGCGGCGGGAGTAGTAGGGGGCGGTGAGGCCTCCGCGGCATCACAGCCGGCCACGGGAGGCAGGAGCACGCGGCACGACCAGCACTGGTTTGTGCGGCTGGAGCAAGAAGACCAGAGGTTGAAGAAGCACTACGGCCGTTGGATGAACATCGTACGGTAACAGGAGCTAGAATCGTTCATATTGACTAAGTTGACAAAGCCCTCCGTCCCCGTCAACTTGGTAGGACCACAAGTCAGCCTCCCACTATGCTGGGTTCCACCTGGCAGGGGGAGTATTCATTTGTTTGTGCATAATAAGGAGGCACTACCTTGCATGCGAAGATAGCTGGTGGGTCCGACCTGTCAGTGGGGGGTACGTTTTTTCGCGAAATACAGAGGCCCTTCTGGTGGGTCCCAGATGTCAGGTGGAGGAATCATTATTTTGCGCGTAATAAGGAGGCATTTCCTTGTGTGCGGCCGTGGACCCAGTTGTCAGCCTCTCCATGCATAGTCTACTTCCGATGGTGTTGTTCATTGACCACCATGCCGCACCGAGCGCATCCAAGGTGGTGGAGGACGACGAGGCCCTGGACAGCAACGAGCCGGAGATGGGAAGACGCGGGAGTTGAGTCGCAGACGGAGAGGTGTACAAGGGTTAACTGGTTCTAGTGCGGTGTGGTTCGGCAGTCGGTGGAGAAGAATAGGAGGTGTGGAGGGGTGGAGGGGTCCTGGCCAATGGTGGAGTAGCGCTTCATAGCGAAGCGTGCTAAGCAGAGCTGCTAGCAGCAGGAGGCGGGAGGTGGTCCTGGCGGCGCTGGAGGAAGAAGACGAGAGATTGAAGATGGATGATGGTCGTTGGATGTAAATCCAACGGCTAACATGTTAGAATCATTTCTTGACAAAATTGACAACGACTTGCGTTGGCTTCAACCTATTGGCCCACATTTCAGCCTCCAAAAATGGGGCACGCATTCAACCCATTTTTTTAGAATTTACAGTCTTTTTTTTGTGCTGTAGAATTTACAGTCAATTTGATCTTTTTTTGAATTATAGCCATTAGCTGGGCTGGGTGAACAAACAATGTAGTGTCCATGCGGCCCATTTATTTTATTTCCTAAAAAAATACAGGCCATATTCACTTTCTCGAAATACACGATTTTGCTGGGCTGATTCTAATTATAATGTTGGGTTGGGCCATGAAAGTGCGTTATATCGACTAGAGGGGGGGTGAATAGGCGATTTTTATGACTTCTTCACTGAGAATTTGCCGGTGAGGAAATTCCTTAGCGAAGAACTACTTGCAGCGGAATAAGTACTCAAGAGTAAGCATAACAGAATACAGGTATGGTCATCATGATTAAATGAAGACAAGCACAGAGTACAGAAAGCGTAATCACAGGATAACACAAGATGAAGACAAATATACTGAAGAAATTGAACTGAGAAAATTGAGAAAGTCTTCAGTCAAAGTCTTCAAACACAGATATGAACAATCACTCAACACAGTAATGAGGAAATGAAAGAGTTGAGGAAATAGAACCGGTAGGGTTGGTGAAGACAATGATTTGGTAGACCAGTTCCAACTGCTGTCTCAGTTGTACATCTGGTTGGAGCGGCTGGGTATTTAAACTTGAGGACACACAGTCCCGGACACCTAGTCGCTGAGCACGCAGCTCAGGAACCAAGTCCTCACCGTATTCTCCTTGAACTAAGGTCACACAGACCTCATCCAATCACTCGTGGTAAGTCTTCAGGCGACTTCCAAACCTTCACAGACTTCGGTCACTCGGCGATCCACAATTCCTCTTGGATGCTCTAGACCATGATGCCTAACATTCTGGAAGAAGCACATTCTTCAAAGGTAACAAGCGTCGGATCCATGCAGGATCAATCTCTTCAGTGATGCTCAATCACTTTGGGTTTGTGGGTGTTTGGGTTTGGATTTTCCTCACTCGATGATTTTCGCTCAAAGTCCTCGGAGGATGGGTTGCTCTCAAATGACAAGTGTCAGTTTCTCTCGGAGCAGCCAACCAGCTAGTGGTTGTAGGGGGCGGCTATTTATAGCCTAGGGAGCAGCCCGACATGATAAGACATAAATGCCCTTCAATGATATGACCGTTATGTGGATAAGATATTCTGGGATAGCTGGCGCATAGCATAGCAACGGTCGGAAATTTGACTCTCAAATTCCTCAGGGCTATCATGTTCCTCACTGTGTAGGCAATCCGCACTGGCGAATTCCTAAATCCTTAGTCAGAACAAATTCCTCAGTGACCAGAAGAACTTCGTCTCTGTCTCTGAAGAAATTGACTGAACTGTATGAGATTTCCAATGGCTTCACTTGAAGTGATTGGTAGGTGTAGGATTTTGAGTTGAGCATCACATGGAAAATTTTCCTTAGTATTTCCTCGACCCCCTTTAACAGTACGGTGTTTCCTATGACTCAAGAAAGAGAAAAACAAAACTATGAAAACGAAAGTTTTCAAGCTTCATATTCCTCGCATGAATATCAAGTCTTCACGGACACACCAATTTCTTCACTTTCAAAGTCTTCATGAAAGTCTTCAGAAATACCAGAATCTTCAGTCGAAGATATTCATTTTTAGGGGTCGACTTTCTCTGTAAATATCAAACTCCTCATAGACTTATAGACCTGTGTACACTCATAAACACATTAGATCCTTAACCTATAAGTCTTCAATACACCAAAATCACTAAGGGGCACTAGATGCACTTACAGGCCAGCAATGTTATCAAAAAATAAAAAGGGGCTGATCATTTTGTTATAAATATATTTAAATAATAAGTGATATTATTACATTCGTCCTTAAATCTTACCAAGCTTTTGTACACAATCACTAGGATTTTCGTGCCAAAACAATCCAGGATTTTATTGTTAAGAAATTATTTTTATAAGTTAATAAGATGTGGGATATTTTTTTACATATGTAAGTATTTGTTAAATGTATGATGACAATAAAAATAATATATAATAACATATAAAATAATTTAAATATATATAGAATATAGTTAGAAGGGAAACATAAGTTGGACCTGGCGTTCCTATTCTTATATAGAAAAATAGAACAGACATCTGCGTTTTCTTCAAAAAAATACATAAATTGGGCTGCCGATATTAAGGAAAAATAAAACCTCGGATGGGAGGTCCATAGGCTGGTCGATACATGACGGCCCTCAAGAAAATACAAACAGGCCTATGGACCTCCCATCCGAGGTCGTGGGCTGCGCATGTTAAAAATAAAAGCCTAGACGGTGCAACCCAAAACCCAGTTGATACTTGCTGCCCCAGTGATAATAAATGATACCTGCCAGCTCCCCGGCTTCGTTGTGAATTTATCTCCTATAGTAACTACGTTGAAGCACCTAAAAAATGTAACTATGTTGACAAACCAGTGGGCCCCAATGTAAGTATAGCATTAGGAGGAAGTATTTTTTTGATGAGCCACTTGCTTGCGTGCGGCCATAGACCTGGTGGGTCCCGACTGTCCGCCTCTCCATGTACAGTCCGCTCCAGATTCCTCTTGTTTGTTCAGCGTGTTCACAACGGCAGACAGTAGCGTCGCGGCGAGCGCACAAAGGCGCAGGAGGGGATCCGACCACCTGAGGAAGTGCCTTATTATTAACGAAACTACTGAACTAGCCTAGTGGCCAAGTGACACTACCCGACAGCTGTTCTGCCCGGGTTCGATTCCACCTGTGCAGGGAAAATATCTCCAAGTTCTTTGCCTCTACTGTTATTGACATGTGGGTCCCCATTGTCATCTACGCACACCACGTCCAACACTTTCCAAAACTTCGTCCCTCGTTTTCTCTGTGTTTCGCACACTCGACATTGTGTGGGCATTTTGACTGTGCATCATATGAAGATGTGATATGCATGAATGTTGATCAGCATGATGTTAACTAGCTGGTAGTTCCATTTTCAACCATGAATAAAACTTCCAACATGATGTTAACCCTGTTTGAAAAGACTGTGTTAATATAAATGCTCTGCCTATGAAAGTTGCAGTTTCTTATCTGAAACTGAACTTGCAGTTTCTTATCTGAAACTGAAACTTGCAGTTTCTTCTCTGAGAATCACATTGTCTGCACTTTTATACTCCTATGAAACTACATTTTTTAAGTGCTAAAATAGATCTCTAGAATTCATAAAATACTTCATATGCTCAATGTCGCAAATCTAAAATTCAAAAGACATTCATATATGAAAGTACTCTCAAAATACACAACACAAAACATAATTCACAACCTGGAAATACTAACAACCCTAAGCTCCTCCTAACAATTCACAACCTGCCTGACTATTGGGCTGGGGGGGGGGGCAGTCCCCTCCTATTCCTCGGTGGCAGACAGCCGCCCCGTGAGACGATGTGAACGGCGAGGGAGAGGATGGCGGGGAAGCGTCGTCGGGCCAACTGCTTTTCTCCTCTTGTAGTTGGGTTCGGTCGACGAAGACTCCACCGGCTCGCTCTGGCAGGACACCCTCACAAACGGCACCTTGTAGATGCTCGATCCTTCAATCTCTGGTGGATGCTCCATCTGGGATCGATACTCCCACCACCGCTCCCTCACGATCGGATTCAGTGAATCTGTTTGCTCCATGGCCTAGAGCAGCAGCTCTATGTACTCCCGCGCGACTCCCTCCGGGAGTATCGCCGCCTTTTCACTCTGTTGCAGATATTTGGCCATGGATGTCGCCGTCGCCGCTAGTTGGTCCTTGTTGTCAAACCAAGACTGTATCTCCAACATCCTAGCTAGCTTCACAGGGTCGCCATCTGCGATCCTCATGTATCGGTTGTACTCCTCCATCGATCTACTTCTCCACAGCACCTTCACTCGCCAGCGGTGGTTTTTGAATGGAAGTGGAGAGGAGTAGCGCTAGTTTTGGATTAGAACGGGGGAGGAGCGACACTGGTTTTGGACTGGAACAGGAGAGGAGGGGCGGTGGTTTTGCAATGGAAGAGGAGAGGAGCGGCGCTGGATTTAGATTGGAACAAGAGAGGAGCGGTGGTGGTTTAGGAGGAGAAGAGCGAAGAGCGGCGCTGGTCTTGGAAGTATTTTTTGTTGTTTTGCGTATTTTGGGTCAAAGTTTGACCACATACTGTATTTGACAAGCAAAATGTGAATGCATGTCACCAAAAACTATATCGTTTGCTCCGTATCTGAATGTACTTTCAAATTATATTATTTTTGCAACGTATAACATATATTTTATGTGTGAAAATCATGGTCAATTATGACCCAGAATAAAAGGGAGACTACTTAATGTGGGGTCGCTTTCTTAATTAAAGGGTAAATTGATTTTGATTTTGATCCAGTCACAGCGCGCCGGCCCTCTTGTCCAATCCTAAATCGCTGCCGCATGCTCCTCTCCCTCTTCTCCATTGCAAAACTACCTCCTCTCCTCTCCATCATCTCCATTCCAAAACCACTATCTCGCCTCTCCCTCTTCTGATCTTCTCCACTGAGAAACCACCTCCTCTCCTCTCCATCATCTCCATTCCAAAACCACCGTATCGCCTCTCCCTCTTCTCTATTGCAAGACCACCGTCTCTCCTCCCATCTTCCAAAGCTAGCACCGGACCACTCAGAAGGACATCTATGGAGAGGATGCAGCAGCGAATCAGGCAGATCACCGGCGGCGACCAGGCAAAGTTAGCCAGGTTGAAGGAGATCCTTACTTGGTTTGACAATGAGTGGGAGATTTCGAGGACGGTGCGGGCCATGTGGTAATGTATGCGAAACAGCAAGACGGCGGCGATGAGGGCGGCGATGTACATGTACTCCTCGGCGGCAGTCACGCCGCAGTCCTCCGAGTTCATCGAGTATCTCCTCTAGGTGATGGAGTAGACAGATTTGCCCGAGGCGACAGTTAGGCGGAGGTGGTGGGCGTACAGGTCGAAGGTCGAGCACCCAGAGGATAACGAATCGATCGAGTATGGTGTGCCGTTCGTGAGGGTGCAGAGCCAGCCGGAGCCCCATGAGTATTCGTTCTCCCACCGCAAGAGGAGGTCGGATGGCGCGACGTCGCTTCCCCGCCGTTCTCCACGGTTCCCTCGACGCTTGCCTCGTTTCAACGGCAGCTGTAGGGTTTAAGGTAACTTCACACTAACCTAATCTTCTACCTGCTCATGCTTACAATTAGTGTGACAGCCAACGAAAATCATGCTTACAATTAGTCTCCGGGTACTACGCCAATCACCGTAAAATAGCTCTGGACCTTTGGGTCAAAGTTGTGACACAGTGTACAAATAAAGAAAAATAGATTGGTGCTTCTTTCAGAAAAGAGTACTCCCTAGAAAACTGCCAATATAAGCTACTATTATTTGGTTAGAGGATTTGCTGCCGAGAAATATCCGTCCACAGAGAGCGCCACACATCCCACTGGTAGTGGTGGATGCCAATGCGTGCATGCAGCATGGTTGGTGTCGGTAATTTTTACTTGGCACACCTCGCACTCTGCATATATGCCGGTTCCATACGTACATTTGTGCAGTTCCACCAAAATGCAGCTGAATAACCCTGTTCGCACAGATAATGAAAAAGCATGATTACATTATAGTGGCACTAGTTGATGAAACACACAAAATAAATAGAAAAAAATATTGTGATAGTATCATAGTATGCCATGCTGCGAGGGTGAGATGGGCCCTGCGATGCCTCATACGGCACGCCTCATACTGGAAATCATCCCAAGTCTCCCAGATACACCTTCTGCCAGTGGTGAACATCAGTGTACAGCGGTAGTACAAGGAGGCGCCTAGAGACATTCAAATCTCTATTTTTGTACAGATCAACTAAAATTAAGCTCCCAGTTTGCAGAAACGCTTAAACATTAACAATGGGACTAGTTGATGAAACATACATTAACAAAGAGAAGCACTTTCCTTATCTACATTGGAAATGAAATGATAGAGAGGACACTCACTCTATGTTAACTGTATTATTACTTCATTTTATTAGTGACACTAGGGTCGAGCAGGTGGCAAACAAGGTGTACCGTGCGTTGCAAGGATGGAGGCCCGGGGTGCTTAGACTGGGATGCTGAAGTTGGCTCTTTCAATCACCAACATGGATGATTCAATTCATGGGACCTTTTGGTGTAGTTCACCTAAAATGAAGCAATGTCCCGTGAGCTAGCAGCTTCTTCTTCAAAAAAAATAAGAAAAGGGCTCTACCCCCGGTTCCATTTCCATCAGAAAATGGAACCCACAGAGCTTCTTCTTCACATTAGTTGCAATAAAATTGAGCAACATCAAGGTTGGTTGTGAAGCTCCTGGAATGCTCAACTATAATTTGGATATCATTTGTGCAGTTCAACTAAGATCGAGCGTGAAATGTATATCTCTGTTTGCACAAAAAAGGTGGAAAGGAGGGCGACTAACAAGTGATGAAACATGCATCAAATGAAAAGAAGCATGTTCCTTATCTGAATGGCAATCCTACAAGGACAGTAGCAATATCTAAAGCAGTGGCATTGCTAGATATTAATGTGGACATTAGGATTAACTATGACAACCGTTAAATACGACATTACTTTGGGCACGAGATAGTAGGCGGACGAGGACAGTTGCATTTCTAATGAAAAGAACCAACTTATCTTAATGGGAAATTTAGCAGGACATGTAAAAAAGTGCCATTGATTCATATTACTGGAGGCATTACATTGAAAACAACATTGGTTTAACGTGTCCTTACTTTTAACAGTGCGACTGCTACATTTTACCAGTGGCATTACATAAGAGTGGCTCGGGGCAACAAACATTAGAACAGGATATCTGGGTTGGTCCCATTTTTGTTCGGTATAGCCACCTTATACTGTGTGAGGCTAGCAAATCTAGTGCTGGACTTACTCTGTTGACTTGTCCCCCAGTCCCCACTTTATTTCCTTTTTCAACCAATAGATTGGGTTTATATTGAGTTTGTACTGCTTTTCCCTTTATTTCCCTATTAGACCTAGAGACCAGTTGGATAGCCAGTCTTTGCTACTTTTCGCCCCCATTATTTCCTCTTTCGACCAAGTCCTAGATTCAGGTAACAAATCCTCCCCCACCCCCACCCCCTTTCTTCCTTGTTTGAAACAAGTAGTACTAGATTCGAGTGCATGAACTAGTTTTACCTCTTAAACATAAAAAATTAGGTGGTTTTTGAACAGCCGATTGATCCTATCTACGAGGGGGGCTGAGAAATAGTAAAAGATACAAATGCAGCGATGTCAGGAGCTCGGGAAGTAGAGCAAGGCCGGTTTTGAAGGAAGTTATACCTGATGGTCGCCGGGATGTCGCTAGGTGGGCGGCGGGAGGCCGGATCTGCCCACACTATGACAGCGAGGAAGAAGGGGTCGGAGGTCCTCCCACGCCAGCGGTGCTTGGGAGAGAACGGCAAGGCAGGCTGATCGGGACGCGCTAGCAGTGGGTAAGAGCCGTCGCCTAGGACGACCGCGTGAATGTTGCACCTTCTCACCTTCCCCGGCAGAGAGGATCCGGCTAGATCTGTGACCAGCGGTGAGCAGAGAGAGAGAGTGGGGCCACCGCTATCGTGTTTAGATCTGGAGAGGACGAGACAGTGTGAAGAGAGCAACACTAGCAAGCAAGCGCGGAGGCTTTTGCCTATATAGTGGAGTAGTACTAGTTTTCTTTTGTCTACCGGAGCCGGCTTGACCTCATCAATTACTGTCGACAAGTCTTCATGCATGTGGCCCGGAGGCACAGTTGTCGTCATTTTGATCTGAAGCACCGGATTATAACATATAACACGAAAAAATGCCACATGACAAGAAATCATAACCTCACTCCCCAAAGGAGACAACATGAATCCCGACGGACAAACTAGACGAGGAACAAAGCTCAAATTAAAGATAACCTCGTAGAAAAGGGGTCCATCGATAGATGTCCTAATTAACATAGCCGGCTTGACCTAGATGGCAGCCGAGTAGTCTTCGTGCATGTGCCCCCAATGACTAGCCCAACTCAGTTGTCGCTGTTTAACCCTCGCAGTGATCCGAAGCACATGACACCTAATTTTGCGAGATGACAAGAAACCTTTTTTTAGATTTCTGACCACAACTACAGCCATGTACAACACAGCCTGCACGATATGTAGACGATAGCCAATCCAGGCGTGTCTGATGGAGTCTGGTCATATGCATGGACGAACTAATCTTCCGTGTCTTGCATGGATCGTCCAGGCACCAACATAGTACAACACTACTCTAGTACTATCGCTCGTCCCCCTCTTCTATTAAGTCACCCGACTTGCGGGGTCGGGGAGTGTGCCTATGGTCGGTTCTCAATTGCGGTCCCACATGTGTGTGCAAACGCAATATGACACGTGTTCCATTCGGAGAGCAGTGTGCCAGACCGACCGACCGTCTGGGGTGCGGCGCGAACGCGACGGGCGTGCTGTATACTCCATACATGTGTACCGCGGTTTTCTAGAGGATTTGCTCCATGGTGCAATCCATGGATAAAAAATTAGTATACTATACTATTTAAAAGTCGAGGGCAGGGCTTTTCCTGCGCGGTAAGCGGGGCAGTTCCGCCTAGTCGGTTCAACAGAGACGCGAGAAGACGAGGGAGTAGGCTACTGCAAATGTAGGGCTGTGTGATTTGACAGCGAGTTACTACTGGACAGGTAGGGCCTCGTCATTTGACTTGCCATTATCATTTTAACTGCGGCGCTACGACCGGCGTGAGTCTCCCGATTCCTGACCACCTCCATACAGGTGCCTCTCCCAATGCTCCACCATGTAGTAGAGGCTGGCTCTTGCATGAGAGCCCACTTCTCCACTTTTTCCTTGCCTCTCTTTCCTCCACATATGCAAAAATGTCATGTAAAGCGCACTATTGTACTTACTTGCTCCTACAGGTGCTAAGCTTGCCACATAGGCATAAATTCTGATGTGGCAAGTTAATCAAGAAGAGAGAGACTAGTTTGGTGACCCAAGGAAGAAATGGTGCTAAGCGCGTGTACCTAGGTGAAAAGACAATTTTGAGTCTATAGCTAATTAAATGAAGCAAACTTAGCAACAAAAAACTAATGAGCACACCATTTCATTGGAAGAGGTCACTCCTTGGCAAATGCAATAAATACTACTCCTTGTGTCCCATAATATAAGAACGTTTTTGGCACTACACTAGTGTCAAAAACGTTCTTATATTATGGGACGGAGGGAGTACGAAGGACGAGATGGAGAGAAGTAAAAAAATACACTTATAGCCAACCTTATAGCTAACCTTGTTGTAGTATCAGTGACTAAGTGATGACTATGTATGACATGCCAACATCACATAGCCTAACGCACCCTGTTAAATCTCCAAGGGCGCGACCGCGCGAGCGACGCGACGGTCGTGGTAGGCGCGACCATTATACGGGCTGTTGGAAGCCCTTGGATCTGAGATCAAACGGTCGCATGCTAAGTTGCTAAAAATTTGCAGAATAACCCTCCAGGATAGCATATTCACCCATAGGTCTAGAATCACGCCATGCAACCGTTCGATCTCAGATCCAAGGGCTCTCGGAAGCTCGTATCATGGGAGAATGGAAAGCCACTACCCTGTCGTTTGCACGCTGTCAGTTCGCTCCTACTCATCCCCGCACGTCCTTTAATACTACGGCGGTTTGCTCCTAGTCGTCCCGTCCTTTCACATTACGGCAGTTCCACTAATCCTAACCCTCCTCCCAAATCCATGGCGTCCCTAATCTCCATGATCGGCGGTAAGTACAAGGTTAGAACCATCACCGGCGATGAGTTTGATGTCATCTACACCCATTCTTCCGCGACGGTGAAAGGATGCCTTTCTCGCTTTAGACGCATGTTCGAAAACTCAGATGATGAGTGGGTCGTTGGGCTAGATGTTGAGTACACCACAGTCCTGGGACGAGAGAAGGATCTCAAGGACGAAGAGAGGAAGAAGCCCGCCGTGATCCAGGTTTGCGTGCATGACTTATGCTTGGTCTACCACATATGCCATGCCGACGTTGAATGCCTGGGTTTTAAGAACTTCCTCGAGAGCAACCTAGCCAAATTCATTACTGTAGACTTTACGAACGACAAAGAAGTCCTAGGTCGGATAGGCCTCGTTGTAGGCAACCCCTTCGACCTCTAGAAGAATCGGCTGCTACCCTCTCGTCAGCCTTCAATGCTGACCCTGGCAGGAGCCATGGTTCATCCTTCATACCGTAAACTAGAGAAACCTCCATACATATTTCATCGTTATGCATGGCAGCGGAATGTACTAGATATAGACCACATCCACTATGCTACAATGGATGGCTACCTATGTTTCAATATCTACAAGGGTTGGATGAAGAGCAAGAGCCAAGTGTGCGGTTCAAGCAAAGAAGTATCGGCCAAGAGGAAGAGGGACAAGGACGAAGTCGAGGACGTGGACGAGGACTCCGAGTAAGGTGGCAGTGTCGTTGCTCATGGTGGTTCTAATGCACTGTCTACCATAATAGTTGTAAAGTTTAATTTCAGGTGTGCTTAATTTAATTTGAGGGGTGTGTTGTGCTTAGCCCCCAGCAGAACTATGTTATGTTTCTTCTCGTTACTTTAACTCTTCAGTATGTACATACTAGTATTTCTTACATTTCATCTTTTAGTTTGCATAGTACTACCACTCGCTTCGTGCATGTGCCGATAGTATGGCTCAGGGAGGACGAGTACATTCTTCTACAACCAGCAGCACGTCACTGTGATCAATCCACACAAGCTGGTCGCGATAACGCCTCCACGTGTGCCACGTGGCTTCATGAATGTAGCGTGCCATTGGAATTCTAATTTACGTGTTTTGCACATACTCGAAGTACTAGTAAGGTACACGTGCATTGCACGCATCAAATTTTGCAACCAAATTATGAATAAATACGACACTATAGCATGTAAGCCCTGAGTCATATATGCCTAATGTAGACCTTCGTTTAATTCTTATAGTTCATCTCATTCAAAATCAATTAGTTTTTATAAAAAAAAGCTAGGGCCTCTTGGATTCGTAGGATTTCCAAAAGGCAAGAATAGGAAAAACGTGGGATTATAGTGGAATGTCGTCTTGAATCCTACAGGATTGTACGAGTGTTTGATTGTGCATAGGAAAACCATAGAATTCTTTCAAAGAGGTTTGACTGGATGGGATGTTTCCTATGAAATCTAGTGCAAATGAATCATATGGAAAAAATCCTATGGTTTACAATCCTACGAATCAAACAACCAAGATAGGAAAAATTCCTAAGGATTAGAATCCTCCAAAATTCCTTTGAGAATCCTTTGAATCAAAGAAGCCCTTAATCTATTTTATGATTCATGGAATTGTGCGTTGTAAACCATGAAGTAAAAACAAATAATGGAAATTCAACTAGAAAAAAAGTTTGGGCAGTTATGATACGGAAGATTCTAGAACAAAAGAGAACCACTGTTGTTTTGAGGTTTGTGCATTATGCTTAAGTTCAACCATGGAGTCTGCTAGATTGTACATGTGGCAAAATCCGGTGGGGGGCTAGAAGATCGTGCAAGGAGCCGAGTGGAGGGAGACTATGAAGGAATGCACAAGTGCGAGATCAATATTTAGAGTGAGGGGGCGAGAACATGCGCTGTTGCGTGCAGTGGCGGAGCCATGAAAAATAAATGATCTAGGGGGCCAAGCATTGCTAATCCTTTACGAGGAGGGTCAATTCATGAACTTAAACCATTTTTAGCAGCACTTGTCTAATGATCACATTCATATTAGCCTGGATATATAGTGATGTTAGGGGGGGCAGGGCCCTTACTGCCCCCTGTCTTCGCCATTGTGCGTGCGTCTGAGAGATGAAGCGGAAGGCATGGATGATGAGAGGGGGACGTTGGATATATAATTAATGTGGGTGTATTAGCTATATATGTTAATCCTATATAGAGAGGTATAGATTGATCGATGTGGACATGGGAAAGAGGGTGAGACCTCACTGGATATATCGATTGATCGGTTTGTGTGGAAAACTATGAAAGACCTAGCTATATACACACATACATAGAGGAACATCGATCGTTGCGCATGCACGCGTGAGAGATAAAGAATGACCAATATGATGGAGAGGGGGGTGTGTGTGGGTGTGTGCCTTCATGGGAGACCGACCTGAAGAAAAAGATTGCATGTGTGCGATGGATAATGCCGACTGGTAGTGTGTGTGCATGCATGCACGAGAGAAAGTTAGTGGTACAATTATAAAGAGAAGACGACTGTGTGGGTGTAAAAGACTAGGTGAGGTCATAATCAATGTAAAGTTGAATTCAAATATTTGAATAAGAGATCCTGATGTTTGAAACCCATGCATGCATGAATATAACGGAGATCTGCGCGGTGTGGTTTGGAAACGAGCATGTTGTAATGTATACACATTGAACAAGGTCAGACTGATTTGAATTTGAGATACCGATGGCAGACATCATTTGGCCACGTCGCATCCGTGCATGGACACACTATTCTAATTGGAGATGATGGGTGGCTTTCGCATCATATATCTATATCTATACCCCTATATATATTATATTTTATATTTTTTATATTGTGTGCGGGTAACTTTAGCTTAGAAAGATGGTCGTTGGATGAGGCGAATCTGATGGTCCAAAGATGGAAAATTTGAGCACTACTGACCGTAGGATATCATCTAGATTCCACCAGATTTCGCCGCATGTATAATCTAGAAGACTCCATGGTTGGACTTAAGCATAATGCACAAACATCAAAACACAAGCACTTCTTCTTTGTTCTAGAATCTTTCGTATCAGAATTGCCCAAATGTTTTTCTACATGATTTGCCATTATTCATTTTTACTTTATGTCTTACAACGCACAATTCCATGAATCTTAAAATAGATTAGCTTTCTTATAAAAACTAGATTATTTTGAATGAAATGAACTATAAGAATTAAACGAACATCTACATCATGCATATATGACTCAAAGCTTACATGCTATAATGTGGTATTTATTCATAATTTGGTTGCCAAATCTCATGCGTGCAATGCACGTACCTTACTATAGTCTAAATGGTGTTTGTGTGTGTGTTGTGCATGTTGAGGTGCAAATTGTCTTTTTTTGGGTACACGTTAAGCTTGTTCTCCCGAAATGTCAAGCCGCGCCTTGTTATGCCAAAAATTCAAGCTAGCGTGTCTGTCTATCGTGCTGCGAAACTCCCGCCTCTTCAACCCGCGCCTTGTTAGCCCGAAATATTTAAGATATATCTTTGTCTCGTTGTGCTCTGAAAACTCCCTCCATCTCAACCCGCGCCTTGCTATTCTGAAATTACAACACGCGCGAAAACTCCCACCTCCTGTGAAATCCCTACACGCGAAATGCCCGTGGTACCCCTGAATCGAAAGAACCGCCTCAAATCGGTGGGGGTACTTTCATAACTTACCCCACATTTCAGACAAGTGCGTCCCTAAGCCATGGTTCCCATCTGCCATCCCATCCGCCCACCCATTCGTACACCGAGCCCGCAAAAACCCGCGATGAAGCCCCACACCCTGCTCTTTCCGCCACCCAGCCGGAGCCTCTTCCCCGATGATGTCGTCCATAGCAACACCTTAACGTCCCTCATCCACCGTACCGGATGAGGATCCGTCGTTGATCTCGTCGTCCCGTCGGTTCAGCCACCCCGTCCTCCACCTCCAAGGAGCTGCCCCGACGTTCCCCTCGTCTTTCGCGCCACCTCCATTCCCACACCATCGGAAGAGCATCACCATCACCATTTCCTCGGATGAAGTTGTGGCCTAATCGGCGCCACCAAAGAGGTTGTACACTAATCGTCGCATTTTCTTCTTGATTCGATCTCACGGTGTTGTCGGCGCGCTGTCCCAAACCGACACGGCGCGGCTCCATCCATGGCGGCGTCGCCGACCACTTCCTCCATGGCGTCGCTCCCTCAGCGGTGACGTCCACAGCAGTAGGAGCTGCTGTTGCTGCTTTAGCTCTTGCTCGCGCTGCTGCTCTGCTATTGCTCTCGGCCCCCTACCTGGCCTGCTCTTCCTATTGCTCCTGCTCGCGCTGCTGCTCTCGCTCTTGCTCTTGCTTGCGATGCTGCTCCGATTTAGCTACACTTCAGTCGACTGAATCGACTTTTGGGTCAGTCGATTTTCAGGGGGTGGGGGGCTTGCCAGGGTGAAGGAAGAACCAGCCACAGCAGGGAGCGGGGCTCGCCGGAGAGGTACCCCACTATCTATCTTAGGGTTCAGGGTGGGGGCGGTGGTCGCCGGCGGTGGCGGGGGGGTCGCCGGAGAAAAAGCTCGGCACGGAGGGGCCTAGAGGGATGGCCGGGGCAGCGGACCGGCGGTGGGGAGTGTTTTCGAGGGGTCAGGGCGGTGCACCACTGGCCGCGGGCGACGGGGGGCTGTTGTTCGGCCGGTGGTGGCTGGCGGCTCAGGGGGAGGTTGAAGATGAACTGAAGGCCCTTGATTTCGTATCCAACGGCTGCAAAATCGACTGACTAGAGATGAAAAAGTCAGTCGACCGACATGTAGCCTCACCTTTCTAGTGCGTTCAGTTTCAACAGCAAAATTCAGTTTCGACAGCAAAATTCAGTTTCGACTGTTAAGTTTAGATTCGACAGTTGAGTTCAGTTTCGACAGTTAAATTCAGTTTCGACAGTTAAGTTCAGAGATGAGCGGCTGATGTATTTTACATCTAGAACTTTGTGCTTATGTATTTTACGTCATGTATTGGAGATGCTATTAGAATTCCGCTCAGGTTAACGTTGTCTTTCTTGTCCTGCTTCAGCCTTGGCATCGTACAATTCACCGGAGCTGCTCCAACGACGAAACCCTCCATCACAGCAGAGCAGTACCTCGGGCTCCATCTCCATACACCTAAGATCTTGTTCCCCTCCTCCGATAGCCAAGTCAGCCGGAGCATCCTCACCGGCCAACCCAATCATGCTGAGATCGACATGGCTTCGCCAAAGAGGTTGTACACTTGTTGCATCTCTTTTTACTCTACATGTTATATATATTGTCCAGTGAGCACTCGTAGTAACGGGAAATACGAATATTTTATCCTACTATATGACAAGCAGTGAGGTACCAGGCAACTTAGCTATCTGTGATGGACTCTCTTGAACGCCATCATTATTTATCTCTGCGCGTTTGAGCTGTGCATTTGTCGATGGGCCTGGGAGTTGAGCTAGTATGGCAGTGGCCTGGTTCCAAAGTAATAGAAGTAGCACAAAAACATTTTCTTTGTGCAGGATTTTCCTTGCTCAAGCCTGCCTACTAGAATCGCCAGTGCTTGAAAGGAAAAGTGAATGAAAAACATAGGAATTGAAAAGTTTCCTATGGTACTACTTTTCATGAATTTGGTGCAAAGGAATGAAGCAAAGGAAAACTGTAGGATTTGTTCCTTTAGTGTCTCCTTGAAGGAAAAACCATAGGAATTCTAATTTCCACTTGTCCTCCTTTTCATATTCCTATTCATCAAGCACAAGACTAAGAGATAGTAGCATAATAGCATTATAACCGTACATTTTCTTGTGGTTTGACTTAATCTCACCATGCTTTTTTGCATCATGTTATCTTCCAATTGTTGTGAATCAAACATCCAGATTGGCAGAAATCCTGTGTTTTTAAATTCTCTGTTTTGCACGTGCATTCCTATCCTATTCCAGTCTATTTCCTATCCCTGCATTGTTAGAATCCTTAAATTCAAACAAGCCCTTACTCAATTACTTCTGTTACATATATGTGTCAAAGAAAACCTTGTGTGGTTTGTCCTGCTCCTGCGGCGTCGTGTTCCACCCCAGCTCAGCTGCTCCAACGACGAAAGGGTTCACCACAGCAGGGATCCGCTCTCCAGACTGTCTTTCGTCGCCTCAGATCTTCTTCCTCGCTGCTGGCAGCCACTACAACTGCATTACCATCATCCACTGAGCGGTCGCACTCTTCCGTGTCTGCTTACGTTATGCATCGCTTAATACGATAGCATGCTACATTATCATCGTGTTCACGTATTAGACTCCGAGTCAGGTCCAAACTAATGCTGAAACTTGAGTTTTTAAATGGTTGTGGGGTACATATTGTGGCAGCAATCAGTACTATCTGTCTAATATCTGGTTAATCTCGGGTGTCTACTATGAGTTTCATGTTGGGTGCAAAGAAACATTAAAGGAGCCATTATCTGTATTTTTTAACTAAAGCTATTATCTGTCTGCTATCATTGGTTTTGGGTCTATCCACAGTTTGCTACCATCACTCTGGATTTGTGCATGCACTCCTTACATAATCTCACCATATTTTATTCCTATGCATGCCAGTTATTGTACACAATGGAACTGATCATGTAGAGCAAAAGAGACGAGCCTTGTGTCGCAATAAAATTTCATGCAGACCTCGTTCCATGGTGGGCGCAAAGGCAGCCCCCCTCCACCCATTTCGGATCGTAATCAAGAGGAAGATAACTGTTCTGAGGGGGATTCAGAAGGAGAATACCACTCCTATTTACCCCATGAGGTCTTCTCTCTAACTTGGCATGCTGATGTTGGTAATATCATGCATATGGTGCCTTGCATTGCTTACTGTATACATTAAAGATGTCATCTGCTTTGTTTAGACATGCTTTGTGTCAATGCCATCTGTTTAGTTTCTTTATCATATATGTGAATCATGCAATGCCATCTTGTTTAGCTAGGCATCATATATGTGAATTTTGCAATGCCACCCTGGTTACCAGTCATCTTATATGTGAATTATATCATGCCATCATTTTTTATTACGTGTTAAATTTGTCAACAATTTTAGTACATTCAATTACTCTTCCTGTGCATCAGCCATTCGGCATGGTCATGGAAAAATCTGGAGTGGAAACAAGGTCTTCAGAGCAGACAATGCTATCTGACGAAGCGCATGTCTTGCTGGTTACTGATAGCTCCACAAAGGAGGGTTCAGAGACAAATGACCAATCATATTCCCCCCCCCCGAGGTGCATGCTCTAACTTGGCAGGGTTATGTTGCTCATATCGTGCATGTGGTATCTTGCATTGCTATGTCATTTGCTTAGTTTAGACATGCTTTGTGTGAATGCCACCTGTTCAGTGTCTAATTACCATATATGTGAATTATGCAATGCCATCTTGTTGCAAGACATTATATATGTGAATTATGCAGTGTTATCTTGTTGCAAGGCATTATGTATGTGAATTATGCAATGCCATGCTTTTTAGGCAAGCGTCATATATGTGAATTATATCATGTCGTCCTTTTTTTGTATTTCTCATTGCTTTTGTCGACAATGTTTGTATATTCAACCGCTCTTCCTGTGCATTAGCCATTTGAATTGGTGATGGAGAAATCTGGAATGAAAACAAGGTCTTCAGAGCAGACAATGCTACCTGCTGAAGCACATATCTTGCTGGTTACAGATAGCTCTTCAGAGGAGGATTCAGAGGCAGATGGCCAGTCCTATTATTCCCCTGAGGTGTATGCTCAAACTTGGCAGGGTTATATTACTCATATCATGCATATGTTGTATTGCAATGCTTAGCTTTTACATCATATACACAATATTGAATGCCATCTCCTTAGTTGACACATCATATATGTGATTGCCCTCTGCTCACTTCCTTAGTATATAAATCATATATTTGAATTATGTCATGCCATGATGTTTACATAGACAGCATGTATCTGAATGATGGCATGCCAACCAATTTTCTAAAGACATAATATAGTTATATCGTCTCATCCTATTTACATAGTCATCATATTTTAAATTATGTCATTCTATCAGTGAATTATATCATGCCATCATGTTTCCATTGACGGCATGTTTGTGATTTATGGCATGCCAACCACTTTAATAGATACATCGTATAGTTATATCATGTCATCATGTTTACATAGTCATCATATTTTGAAGTATGTCATTCTATCCTGTTTAGTTAGCCATCATACATGTGAAATTGTGTCATGCTATCATGTTTAATTATCCATCATATATGTGAAATTATGTCCTGCTATTCTCTTTGGTTAGACAACATAAATGTGAATTATTTCAAGCCCTGTTTTCTTCCCTACTATCCATTGCACCTGTCTATCTTACAATGTCTGTACATTCAATTACTTTTCTTATTTATCAGCCATTTCAATGGCAGTATCTGTGGGAGTAAAAACATGGTCTTCAGAAAAGATTGTGCTACCTGTCGATGCAGATAAAACCACGGTTGTACTTGCCCAAGAACCAGCCCCACCACACATAACCCACACTCATGCAGATTGTACCCCTACCTAGTTGGACAGAGAACTAGCTACACCCCTTCTAACCCCAACCCCAGCAGATAGACACCCAGTTCCCGTTGACATAGTACCATCTCCACCATAGAGCACCCAAACACGAGCAGTTAGTAAGGCAACTGCAGTTCCTAAAGCACGAGGACCACCACTCTGAACCCCAAGTCAACGCTTAAAGCAGAAGAAGAATTGTTCCCAGGTCAGGTTCCGTAGCTATGGTTCATACTACTTTGCTCTTGCATCACTGTATTTACTCATACCAACTAATTTCAAATTTGAAGGATGCAATTGAAACTCCAATGGCGCAACAGGTATGTTTTAAACCTGTTTCTTCAACATGTTTGGTTGTTTGCTGTTGTAACTTGCTCTATGTTGATTTCAGTTTCAATTTAATAAACAGTTATGTTCTCATGCCTTGCACATTACAAGTGTTGTTATTGCTGTGTAGTTTCCCACACTTATATTCTGTCTATGTTGCTTTGTCTTAAATAGATATGATTCGAACTATATCTATCTTGATTTGGCAACATAAACTAGAATGATATAGACCATACAGTGACCATACTACATAGATATATGTTTGTTTCATGCTGTTATCATGTCCACCTTACTACTGAACTGGTTTACCAAAATGAGTTTCATATACTACATTGTAAACATGTGATGTGTTTGTTTGTTTCTCTTTTAGAACGTATTGGAGAAGAGTACCCCGTTATGCAATGGTAAAGGAAGTAATGCAAATAAGGTTCAAGATAGTGAGACATCCCTGTTGGTCTCCAAGAAAGCTGATAAAAACTATATTGAAGACAATGAGACAACCCCAAAGTCCTGTCTTGATGTAGTGTTCGAGTTACTGGCTACTACTGCTGGCACCAGCTCTTCGAACTCATTGCCTGAATCAGTTCGGCTTCTTGAGTCTCAACTTCAAGTTGAAAGACATTGATCAGATGTTATGTGACAGGAAGCCGAAGGACTGAGGAAGTCCCTGCAGAATTCAGATGCATACTTTCTGGTGCAACAGCAAGTGCTAGAGGACTTAAGCGCCAAACAAGAGAAAGTTAATAAGCTTGCTAAGCATCTTGCCAGCATTATGGGTACCCAGGATATTGTTTCTTGAGCTCTTCGGAAGTGGTTTCAGTTCTGGACTTGTTTTGCTACGGCGTTTATATGTTGTTGTGTTCCCTATATTTGCACTATTGGCGAACTTTGATGCCCAGTGGATGTAATATGTGTAATAGCCGTGATAGCCTAGCGTAAGTTGCTTGCTTATTTATTTCCTTATTGTCTTGTTTATTTCTTTGCTTGTAGTCAGTGCAGTTCTTTTTCCGTGGTTTGCTAGTGGCCGTAATAACCTATTTTTTAAAACTAGGCCACAATAACCATGGGCTACATATTTACTGTAGTTACCATTTCCCTCCTATGGGCCGTAGAAACAATGGGTCTTCTACGTGTCGTAGAAACAATGGGCCTTATAAGGGTCATAGACACAATGGGCCTTCTACGGGCCGTATCATCAATGGGCCTTGTATGGGCCGTATGATCGGTTGGCCAAACATGGGCCAATAACAGACCGCATTATGGCCGGAAACGGGCTAGAGTTGGAATTGTCCGTTCATGGGCCGACCATAACGGGCCGTCGTTAATCGGCTGTATTTGATGACGCTATGAAAACGTCCCAGCGTATTAACGGGCCACAAAACGGGCCGACTGTAACCTCGGGCTGAATTTAGCCCACAAGCAGAAAATGACAGTAACGGGCCATAAGTAAAGGAATGCTGGAAATGAGCCCAAGAGTAAATGGGCTCTAAGAAGGCCAAAAGATAACATGGACTGGAAATGGCCCAACGGAATAACGGGCCGTTAATGGGTATAAAGTGATACACTGTTCATTACAGGCCAATTTCACCACGGGCCGTTAATGGGTATAAAGTGATACACTGTTCACCGTGGGCCGGTTTCACCACGGGCCGTTAATGGGCCAAGAGTTACAAAGGGCCTCATATGGGTCGAAAGACGTCATGGGACATACATGGGCCAGAAGTGAAAACGGGCTGGAATCATATTGGATGGCCCAGATGACGTTACTGGGCCTAATTCGGATAGGGCGTAACGGGCCTTGGGTTAGCGGGCTGTAAATGGGCTATATGCGAACAGGCCGTTAACAGGCTTTCCATGGGCCGGCCCGCCACCTTTTGACCAAGTCAAACGGGCCGGCCTTTTTCACAGGAATGGGCCTCTATTGGGCCGTGCCACGTGTCGACGTATCATAGGCGCCTTCTGTCCAATGAGTGGATGACATCTGTCCCAATGATGAGCCGACACGTGTTTCCTCCAGCCACTGATGACTTTACACATGGAAAATCCCCATTGGTCAGGGCTGTTAACGGGTTATCGGATCCAAAACCCGACCCGATAGCTTAACGGCATTCCGTTATGGTGGATGCCACGTGTCAGTCACCCTTGACGAAAGCACTTCTGTGAGACGCGATTTATCGTCATGGAAGTGGACACTTTCGTGATGATAATTTTGGTAATGTCATGGAACACTTCTACGACAGCACAGGTATGACTATCTTGATTCTGTCATAAAATCGTCATGGATGTACATGCATAACAAAAAACGTGACCATCTGTGACAAACACGTATCATCACGGAAGTATATTTTTTTGTAGTGGTTGTACACGCCCGACATCCCGGAGACTCTCAATGTGTTTGCCTCACTGCCATGCGAGAGCTCCTGCCCACATCCCAATGGAAGCCCCAAGCTCCGCACTGGCGGAACGAACGAGCCGCGATCATACCCACATCCTGGTGGAAGCCCCATGATCCGCGCTGGCGGGACAAACTGTTGAGGACGCTCCACGGGCTGCACCAACCTCAAGCGGATCCGTTTCGGACACAACATCCCTTCTTTTTGTTTTGGATGTGTAACTGAGGGCGACCCACGGGCCGTTGATACGTCTCCAACGTATCTATAATTTTTTATTGTTCCATGCTATTATATTATCTGTTTTTGATGTTTAATGGGCTTTAATATGATCTTTTATATTATTTTTGGGACTAACATATTAACTGGAGGCCTAGTGCCAATTTCTGATTTTTTGCCTATTTTAGAGTTTTGCAGAAAAGGAATATCAAACGGAGTCCAAACGGAATGACCTTCGCGAGGATCTTTCTTGGACCAAAAGCAATCCAGAAGACTTGGAGTTGAAGTTTGGGGCTCCACGAGGAGGCCACGAGGCAGGAGGGCACCCCCCACCCTCGTGGGCCCCTCGTAGCACCACCGACGTACTTCTTTCACCTATATATACTCTTATAACCTATAAACATCAGGGAGAGCCACAAAACCACTTTTCCACTACCGCAACCTTCTGTACCCATGAGATCCCATCTTGGGGCCTTTTCCGACAATCTGTC
>NC_041387.1:444207932-444257678 GCF_002162155.2 Triticum dicoccoides | reverse complement strand
GGAGGGCTTCTACATCAACACCATTGCCTCTCTGATGAAGCATGAGTAGTTTACCACAGACCTTCGGGTCCATAGTTATTAGCTAGATGGCTTCTTCTCTCTCTTTGATTCTCAATACAAAGTTCTCCTCGATGTTCTTGGAGATCTATTCGATGTAATACTCTCTTGCGGTGTGTTTGCCAAGATCCGATGAATTGTGGGTTTATGAAGAAGATTATCTATGAATATTATTTGGTTCTTGTGTGAAATCTTGTATGCATGATTTAATATCTTTGCAAGTCTCTTCGAATTATCGGTTTAGTTTGGCCTACTAGATTGATCTTTCTTGCAATGGGAGAAGTGCTTAGCTTTGGGTTCAATCTTGCGGTGTCCTTTCCCAGTGACAGTAGGGGCAGCAAGGCACGTATTGTATTGTTTCCATCGAGGATAAAAGGATGGTGTTTATATCATATTGCTTGAGTTTATCCCTCTACATCATGTCATCTTGCTTAATGTGTTACTCCGTTCTTATGAACTTAATACTCTAGATGCATGCTGGATAGCGTTCGATGTGTGGAGTAATAGTAGTAGATGCAGAATCGTTTTGGTCTACTTGACACGGATGTGATGCCTATGTTCATGATCATTTCCTTACATGTCTTCATAACTATGCGCTTTTCTATCAATTGCTCAGCTGTAATTGGTTCACCCACCGTAATACATGCTATCTTGAGAGAATACACTAGTGAAACCTATGGCCCCCGGGTCTCTTTCTTATTATATTACATCTGTTTTATTTACTTAGCATCTTGTTTACTATTTTGCAATCTTTACTTTCCAATCTATACAACCAAAAATACCAAAAATATTTACTTTATTATCTCTATCAGATCTCACTTTTGCCAGTGACCATGAAGGGATTGACAACCCCTTTATCGGATTACTTGCAAGGTTCTTGATTGTTTGTGCAGGTACTAGGTGACTTGTGTGTCGTCTCCTACTAGATTGATACCTTGGTTCTCAAAACTAAGGGAAATGCTTACCTACTTTGCTGCATAACCCTTTCCTCTTCAAAGGAAAAACCAACGCAAGCTCAAGAGGTAGCAGCCGTACAAGCCTCAAGTTGATTCGTGCCGGACATGGCAACTGCATCCCTTTTTGATATGTAATGGAGCAGGGCAACCTTGATTCAGTAAAGCTTGGGTTTCCTATTTTGTCATCCGCTTCATTGCGTTTTTATCTCAGGAGCCACGCGCGCCTGCAGCCTCCCACTTAAACTTCTCGCGGGCGGGGGTTGGACATGGTGCCCGTGCTCGGGTCAGTCCCAGCAGCACTGAAAAACCCAAGCAACCGGGCTCTGCCTCGCAGGCCTGCTCCCGTGCACGCCATCCCACCAAGGTCCTTGGTGTCTTCTCTCCTCGCGAGATGCTCATGAATGAATCAGCGAGCATGCGTTGCTCCCTTGCAGCACAACCTTCCGTATGCAGTTTCTGTGTGTAGTTGCCCCGGGGCCAGCTCAAGACAACCACCTCGGCAGGAGATCTCGCAAGCTAGAGCCTCACGAGGCGCGCCCCAGCGGTGAACAACCCACTGGGTTCTATGCTATACCAAGCTAAGTCTAAATATCTCGTGACCCACCCTTACCATTCCTCCGAACCTCTCCTTGGGCGACCCCGCGAGTGCTGGTGTGTTCCTTTGCATGGGCCTCTTGCACGTCAAAGGGGGCCTCCCTGAGCATCGCGCCTCAGGAGACCTCACTAGCTTCCAGTGCTCCTCACCTCCTGCCTTGTCCAGGCATCACGATCTGACATAGCAGTGATGGTTGAGACCCGCTCAGTGGCTAGGTACTAACGATGTAGAGCACAAAGGCAAGCAAAAAGGGAAAACAAGCATAGAAGGGGAGCCTCGCGAGAGCACGAGCACTCATTACAAGCATTAAGTACTTAAATAAAAACCATAGTTTTCACGCCTCCTTGAGTCCGGATCAGTCTGTTACAGGATAATGAAGGGAGGGCCCTAGGGGGGAAGTGTTTTCGTCGATGTTACCATCGTCCGTTTCAACTTCGCCAGAGCCCTCATCGCTATCGCAGGAGAACTTCCCAAGCAACGCGTCCACATGGCCTTCTACGACCTCCACGAGGCCATCGCAGAACTCTTCAGGGAACGAACCTATCACCTTGCTGAAGTCGAAATCGGGATTGTTGTGCAGAAGGTGCCTGAAGACGCGGGTCGCCGCCTGAGAGAAGAGATCCTAGCATTCCTCCTCCAACATGTCGCCCACCATTCGAGCCCCGTCTTCGAGCCGCTTGACGAGCTTGGTGGAGAATTCCATGTAGTTGGTGTCGTGGGACACGAGGGGGGCTTTGTGCTTCTCCCTGTAGATGGAACTCAGAGCACCACAGGCGTAGAGCTCAATAGAGGCGAGCACCCCGAGGTGTCCGAGCTACCGCTTTTGGTCTTGACCTGCCTCGCCCATAGCGTACTCGGTATCGCTGGCAGTCTCCCTCGCCTGAAGCTGACTGGGGGCGAGCTTGGCCTCAACGTCATCATGGGCCTGCTGTGCGGCCGCCCAGCGGGTATCCGACTTGTCAAGCACCACCTTGAGGTCCGCGACTTCCTACTGAAGTTTCTCGCGCTCCACCTCAAAGGCGTCCTCCCGTCGCTTAAGTTCCTTGACATGCTCTTCGGCAAGCTCGAAGTGGACCGCTGCTGCTCTCGCATGCAGCAGCAGTCCGCTTGGACCTTCCTCTCCTTAGCCTCCAACTAGGCATTGGCATCAGAGATAAGCTTCACGTAGACCTCTTGAGCGTCAGCCACCTGGCACGCCAGAGCTTCAAGACGCTCACGCTCTGCGACCTGCTCGGTCGACGCCCTCGTCGGGTCAGACTCGTGGTCCACAAGCTTTGACTCGCAGGCTTTGAGGTCATCTTCACGCGATTGGATCAGCTGCAACTGTGTGGCCCATTCTTCCTGAAGTGCCTTAAGGCTGACCTCTGCCTCCTCGTGGCGCTTGGTGGCCGCCTCAGCATAAGTAACACCGAATAATGCAGCACAAGTAGGATATAAATTTTATTGCATAACTATTGACTTCCGTGCTTGCATAGGGAATCACAAACCTTAACATCAATATTCTTACTAAAGCACAATTACTCATCAACATGACTCACATATCATATCGTCATATCTCAAAACCATTACTAAGAATCAAGTTTATTTTGTCCAATGAACTTCATGAAAGTTTTTATTATATCCTCCTTGGATATCTATCACTTTGGGACTATTTTCATATGTTGATTTTGATAAGCTCAAACAAATTTAAGTGAAGAACATGAGCATAATATTTCTTTCTCTCAAAATAATCTAAGTGAAGCAAGAGTGAATTTATTAAAAAAATTACTAACTCCCAAATAAATCTAAGTGGAGCATGAGTGCATTTCTTCAAAAATAACAAAGCACACCGTGCTCAAAAAGATATAAGTGAAGCACTAGAGCAATTCCATGGCTCTAAAAATTTAAATGAAGCATAGGAGAAAGCGTAGCATAATTTTTGGCTCGCTCCAAAAGGTGTGTCCGGCAAGGATTCAACACTTAAAACACAAAAGCAAAACAAGCAAAGACTCATATCATACAAGACGCTCCAACCAAAACTCATAATATGTGACGAATAAAAATATAGCTTCAAGTAAAATACCGATGGTTGTTAGAAGAAAGAGGGGATGCCACTCGGGGGCATCCCCAAGCTTAGTTGCTTGATACTTGTTGAATATTATCTTGGGGTGCCTCGGGCATCCCCAAGCTTAGCCTTTTGCTAATCCTTATTCCTCCATCCATCGTAATATCACCTAAAACATGAAAACTTCAATCACACAAAACTGAACAAAACCTTCGTGAGATCCGTTAATATAAGAAAGCAAACCACTACTATAAGTACTATTGCAAACCCATTCATATTTTATTTTTGCATTACATCTACGGTATTCCAACTTTTCTATGGCAAAAACTCATCAAAGAAAACCATAGAATCATCAAAACAAGTACACAATGCAAAGAAAGCAGAATCTGTCAAAAAGAAAACAGACTGTAGTAATCGGACTACTTCAAATACTTCTGTAACTCCGAAAATTATGAAAAATTAGGACGACGTGAATAATTTGTTTATTAATCTTCTACAAAAGAATCAACTCAAAAACACTATTCTGATAAAAATGAACAATAATTTCATGAGCGCAAAAGTTTCTATTTTTCAGCAAGATCAAATTAACTTTCACCCAAATCATCCCAAAGGCCTTGCTTGGCACAAACACTAATTTAAACCGCAAAAACACATCTAATCAGAGGCATAATTGTGTGTTTTATTGAAAACGGCAAGAAACCCAAAAAGCAAAAAGATACAAGTTGGGTTGCCTCCCAACGAGCGCTATCGTTTTACGCCCCTAGCTAGGCATAATGCGTAGGATCTAAGTGTTGTCATTCTTGTCCTTGTTTTCCTGGGAGGTATTTGTGTCGGGAGGTTTTGCAAATAAAACATAAAACACATTATCCATGGAAACCTTAGCACTATCAAGTTGTTTTTTATCACAACCCCTTTGATTTCCAGCAGTGATCCAAGAATAGTGTTGGTTAACATTATTAAAAACTTGTTGGATCATATTTAAGATGAAACTTTCTTTTTAAGATTCTCATCAAAGATCTGGTTATCTCCAAGCAAATGTCTGAGAGCATAATCACTATTAAATAATTTCATCAATCACTCAGAACAAGAGTGGCTGACTTTTTAGCTTTGGGGTTCTTTATAACGGGCAACTCATAGAACAATATTTGTAAGGTAGGATGAGTATGGATAAATCTAGTTTCAAGTTTCAGAACAAGTGTTGAAATGGCTTCCGCATAAGATTTAGTCCTTTTAAGTATAGGAATATCATCAAGACTTAATTTTCCGACAAAATTGAAAAAATCTTGGATATGTTCTTTTCCCACAAAATTCCCTTGCCCCAAGACAAAAGTTTTGGCATCCAGATTACCCATACGCTCCATTTTAGGAGTTAGGCCATCATCTATTTCTGCCATACCAAAATCACTCATGGTGACTTCACAACAAGATTGCACACAAAAAGCAATCGACGAGAAAACAACAAACAAAAAAGAGGGCGAATAAACCGGCAAATTTGTGTGAAGTGGGGGAGAGGAAAATGGCAAATAATGTAAATTGCGAGGAGATGAGATGTGTGATTAGGAACCTGGTTGATGTTGAAGATCCTCCCCGGCAACGGCCCAGAAATTGCTTTTGATGTCTGCTAGGACTACGTCGGTATTTCCCCAAAGAGGAAGGGATGATGCAGTATAGCGACGGTAGGTATTTCCCTCAGTGATCAGACCAAGGTTATCGAACCAGTAGGAGAACCTCCTAACACCATGTAAACAACCCCTGCACACAAATAACAAATATTCGCAACCTGAGGTGTTAAAGGGGTTGTCAATCCCTTTCGGGTACGGCACCTCAACTAGGCAAGATAACGTGAGATAATTGTGGTAGATAGGATAAATAGATCGCGGAATAAATAAATTGCAGAAATGTATTTTTGTATTTTTGGTTTAATAGATCTAAAAATAAAAGAAAAGGAAAATAGATTGCAAAGGCAAATATGATGAAAAGAGACCTGGGGGCCGTAGGTTTCACTAGTGGCTTCTCTCGAGAAAAATAGCAAACTGTGGGAAAACAATTACTGTTGGGCAATTGATAGAACTTTGAATAATGATGATGATATCCAGGCAATGATCATTATATATGCATCACGTCCAAGATTAGTAGACCGACTCCCGCCTGCATCTACTACTATTACTCCACACATCGACCAATATCCAGCATGCATCTAGAGTATTAAGTTAATGGGAAAACGGAGTAATGCAATAAGAACGATGACATGATGTAGACAAGATCTATTTATGTAGAAATAGACTCCATCTTGTTATCCTTAATATCAATGATACATACGTGGCGTTTCCCTTTCTGTCACTCGGATCAAGCACTGTAAGATCGAACCCATCACAAAGCACCTCTTCCCATTGCAAGATAAATAGATCAAGTTGGCCAAACAAAACCCAAATATCGGAGAAGAAATACGAGGCTTTGATCAATCATGCATATAAGAGATCAAATAAGACTCAAATAACGTTTATGGATAAAAACATAGATCTGATCATAAACTCAAAGTTCCTCGGATCCCAACAAACACACCGCAAAAAGACTTACATCATATGGATCTCCAAGAGACTGTTGTATTGATAATCAAGAGAGAGAGAGAGAGAGAGAGAGAGGAAGCCATCTAGTTACTAACTACGGACCCGTAGGTCTACAAAAAACTACTCACGCATCATCTGAGAGGCACCAATGGACATGATGCACCCCTCCATGATGGTGCCTAGATTGGATCTAGTGGTTTTGACTCTGCGGTGGCTGGAATTGATTTTTGTCGGGACCCTTAGGGTTTCTAGAATATTGGGGTATTTATAGAGCAAACAGGTGGTGCGGGAGGCCAACAAGGAGGGCACAACTCACCGGGGCGCACCCTGGTGGGTTGTGCTCCACTCAGAGCTCCCCTCAGGTGTGTTCCTGGCCCACTAGATGTCTTCTGGTCCAAAAAAATCCACAAAAAGTTTAGATGCGTTTGGACTCCATTTGGTATTGATTTCCTGCGATGTAAAGAACATGCAGAAAACAGTAACTGGCACTGGGCACTATGTCAATAGGTTAGTACCAAAAAATGATATAAAATGATTATAAAATGATTGTAAAACATCCAAGAATAATAATATAATAGCATGGAACAATAAAAAAATTATAGATACGTTGAAGACGTATCATCGACTACATGACACTTCACCATATTTGGGCCTAAGGGAATGCATTGTGGAGTAGTTATTAGATGATGGGTTGCGAGAGTGACAGAAGCTTAAACCCTAGTTTATGCGCTATTCCGTAAGGGACTGATTTGGATCCAAAAGGTTAATGCTATGGTTAGATTTATACTTGATAGTTTTCTCGTAGTTGTGGATGCTTGCGAGGGGGTTAATCATAAGTAGGAGGTTTGTTCAAGTAAGAACAACACCTAAGCATTGGTCCACCCACATATCAAATTATCAAAGTAGCGAACACAAATCAAACCAACATTATGAAAGTGACTAGATGAAATTCCCGTGTACCCTCAAGAACGCTTTGCTTATCATAAGAGACCGTTTTGGCCTGTCCTTTGCCTAAAAAGGATTGGGCTACCTTGCTGCACTTTTGTTACTGTTACCATTACTTGCTCGTTACAAATTATCTTGCTATCTAACTACTCCTTACTTATAATTTTAGTGCTTCCAGACATTACCTTGCTGAAAACCGCTTGTCATTTCCTTCTGCTCCTAGTTGGGTTCGACACTCTTACTTATTGAAAGGACTACGATTGATCCCCTATACTTGTGGGTCATCAAGGCTCTTTTCTGGTGTTGTTGCCAGGGAGTGAAGCACTCTTGGTAAGTGGAAATCGGTAAGGAAAAATTATTACTATGTGCTGAAATTTATTGTCACTTGCTACTATGGAAAACAATCCTTTGAGGGGTTTGTTCATGGTATCTTCACCTCAACCAGAACCACAATTAGTTACTCATCAACCTACTGCACCTACTAAAAATATTGGTTATGAATTCCTTCGGGTATGATAGAATAACTGCTAGCTAATTCTTATGCAGGAGATGGAACCGAACATCCTGATATGCACTTGATATATGTGGATGAAATTTGTGAATTATTTAAGCTTGCAGGTTTACCCGGAGATGAAGCTATGAAGAAGGTTTTCCCTTTATCTTTGAAGGGAAAAGCATTGGCATGGTATAGGCTATGCGATGATATTGGATCTTGGAATTGGAATCGATTGAAATTGGAATTTCACCCAAAAACATTTATCCTATGCATCTAGTTCATCGTGATCAAAATTATATATATATAAATGTTGGTCTCGTGCAGGAGAAAGTACCGCCCTAGCTTGGGGGAGGCTTAAGTCAATGCTATATTCATGCCCCAATCATGAGCTCTCAAGAGAAATTATTATTCAAAATTTTTATGCTCAACTTTCTCATGATGATCGATCCATGCTCGATACTTCTTGTAATGATTCCTTTATGAAGAAGGCTATTGACTTCTGGTGGGATCTTGTAGAAAGAATTAAACACAACTCTAAAGATTGGGAACTCAATGAATGTAAAGAGTCGGGTATTAAGCTCAAGTATGATTGTGTTAAATCTTTCATGAACACTGATGCTTTTCAAAAGTTTAGCACTAAATATAGACTTGACTCCGAGATAGTAGCCTCCTTTTGTGAATCATTTTCTACTCATGTTGATCTCCCTAAGGAGAAGTGGTTTAAATATCACACACCTATCAAATAAGAAATTAAAGAACCGGTAATAGCTAAAGATGAAACTATTATTTATAATGTTGATCCAGTTGTTCCTACTGCTTATATTGAAAAAACACCTTTCCCTGTTAAGATAAAAGAACATGCTAAAGTCTAAACTATGGTCCACAAAAGTTATATTAGAACTTCCAAACCTGCTGAACAAATCAAAGTAGAACCTAGAGTTGCTATGGTTAAAGATCTCCTGGTTGAAAATATAGATTGGCATGCTATTTACTTTTGTGATGAAGCTGCTAGAATTACCAAACCCGATGAAAAAGATAAACATAGACCCGTTGTTGGCATGCCTGTTGTCTCAGTTAAAATAGGAGATCGCTGTTATCATGGTTTATGTGACATAGGTGCTAGCGTGAGTGCTATTCCTTTTACCTTATATCAAGAAATTATGGATGATATAGCACCTGCTGAAATAGAAGACATAGATGTTACTATTAAACTTGCTAATAGAGACACCATCACACCACTTGGGATTGTTAGAGATGTTGAAGTCTTGTGTGGGAAAATAGAATACCCTACTGATTTTCTTGTTCTTGGTTCCCCACAAGATGACTTTTGTCCCATTATCTTTGGTAGACCTTTCTTGAACACCATTAATGCTAGAATAGATTGTGAGAAACAAACTGTCAGTGTTAGTTTTGTAATGAGCCTCATGAGTTTATTTGTCCAAGTTTAGTAGAAAGCACCATAAGAAAGAATTGCCTAGTAAGGATGAAATAATTGGTCTTGCTTCTATTGCCATACCTCCTACTGAACCTCTAGAACAATATTTGCTAGACCATGAAAATGATATGCATCTGCGTGAAAGAAATGAAACAGATAAGATTTTCTTTGAACAACGTCCTCTGCTTAAACACAATTGCCTACTGAAACTCTAGGAGGTCCTCCTCCACCTAAAGGTGATCCTGTGTTTGAATTAAAACAATTGCCAGACGCTTTGAAATATGCTTATCTTGATGAGAAAAAGATATATCCTGTTATTATTAGTGCTAAATTTTCAGAACATGAAGAAGAAAGATTATTGAAGGTTCTGAAGAAGCACCGAGCTGCTCTTGTATATACTCTTGATGATTTAAAGGGCATTAGTCCCACTCTCTGCCATCACAAAATTAACATGGAGCCTGATGCAAAACCCGTTGTTGATCACCAACGATGTTTAAATCCTAAAATGAAAGAAGTGGTGAGAACTAAAATATTGAAGCTTCTAGAAGCAGGTATAATCTATCCCATAGCTGATAGTAGGTGGGTAAGTCCTGTTCATTATGTCCCTAAAAAAGGAGGTATTACTGTTGTTCCTAATGATAAAAATGAACTTATTGCACAAAGAATTGTCACTGGCTATAGAATGGTAATTGAATATAGAAAATTAAATAAAGCTACTAGAAAAGATCATTACCCTCTAGATTTTATTGATCAAATGCTAGAAAGGTTGTCAAAGCACACACATTTTTGCTTCCTTGATGTTATTCTGGTTTTTCTCAAATACCTATCTCACAACCTGATCAAGAGAAAACCACCTTTACTTGTCCTTTCGGAACTTATGCTTATAGATGTATGCCTTTTGGTTTATGCAATGCACCTGCTACCTTTCAAAGATGTATGACTGCTATATTATCTGATTTTTGTGAAAAGATTGTTGAGGTTTTTATGGATGATTTTTTCATTTATGGAACTTCTTTTGATGATTGCTTGAGCAACCTTGATCGAGTTTTGTAGAGATGTGAGCAAACTAATCTCGTCTTGAATTGGGAGAAGTGCCACTTTATGGTTAATGAAGGTATTGTCTTGGGACATAAAATTTCTGAACGAGGTATTGAGGTGGACAAAGCTAAAGTTGATGCAATTGAGAAAATGTCATGTCCTAAAGATATCAAAGGTATTTGTAGTTTCCTCGGTCATGCTAGTTTCTATAGGAGGTTTATTAAAGACTTCTCTAAAATTTCTAGGCCTCTTACAAATCTTTTACAAAAGGCTGTTCCATTTGTTTTTGATGATGATTGTGTAGAAGCCTTTGAAATACTTAAGAAAGCCTTGATTTCTGCACCTATTGTTCAACCACCTGATTGTAACTTGCCTTTTGAAATTATGTGTGTTGCTAGTGACTATGTTGTTGGTGTTGTTCTAGGGTAAAGAGTTGATAAGAAATTAAATGTTATCCATTATGCTAGTAAAACTCTAGACAATGCTCAACGAAATTATGCTACCACTGAAAAAGAATTCTTAGCAGTGGTGTTTGCTTGTGATAAATATAGATCTTATACTATTTATTCTAAAGTGATTGTTCACACCGATCATGCTGCTATAAAATATATTATGGAAAAGAAAGATGCTAAACCTAGACTTATTACGTGGGTTCTTTTGCTACAAGAATTTGACTTACATATCACTGATAGAAAAGGAGCTGAGAACCCCATAACTAATAACTTGTCTAGGTTAGAAAATATTCTTGATGACCCACAACCTATTAATGATAGTTTTCCTGATGAACAATTAGCTGCAATAAATGTTTCTCATGATACTCCTTGGTATGCTAACTACGCAAATTACATTGTTGCTAAATACATACCACCTAGCTTCACATACCAACAAAAGAAAACATTCTTCTATGATTTAAGACATTACTTTTGGGATGACCCACATCTTTACAAAGAAGGAGTAGTTGGTATTATTAGACGTTGTGTACCTGAGCATGAATAGGAACAAATCCTATGGAAATGTCACTCCGAAGCTTATGGGGGACATCATGCGGGAGATAGAACTGCTCACAAGGTATTGCAATCACTACAAAAAAATACACTTCCGTGATGGTACGTGTTTGTCACAGTAGGTCACTTTTTTTGTCATGCATGTACATCCATGACAATTTTATGACAGAATCAAGAAAGTCATACCAGTGCTGTCGTACAAGTGTTCCATGGTAGTACCAAAATTATCATCACGGAAGTGTCCACTTCCATGACGATAAACCGCACGTCACAGAAGTGCTTTCGTCAAGGGTGACCGACACGTGGCATCCACCATAACGGAACGCCGTTAAGCTATCGGGTCAGGTTTTGGATCCGATAACCCGTTAACAGCCCTGACCAATGGGGATTTTCCATGTGTAAAATCATCATTGGCTGGAGGAAACATGTGTCGGCTCATCGTTGGGACAGATGACATCCACTCATTGGACAAAAGGCGCCTATGATACGTCGACACGTGGCACGGCCCAATAGAGGCCCATTCCTGTGAAAAGGCCGGTCCGTTTCACTTGGTCAAAAGGTGGCGGGCCGGCCCATAGAAAGCCTGTTAACGGTCTGTTTGCATATAGCCCATTTACAGCCCGCTATCCCAAGGCCCGTTACGCCCTATCCGAATTAGGCCCAGAGCGTCATCTAGGCCATCCAATATGATTCTAGCCCATTTTCATTTCTGGCTCATGTATGGCCCATGACGTCTTTCGGCCCATATGAGGCCCTTTGTAACTCTTGGCCCATTAACGGCCCATGGTGAAACTGGCCCGTAATGAACAGTGTATCACTTTACACCCATTAACGGCCCATGGTGAAACTGGCCCATAATGAACAGTGTATCACTTTATACCCGTTAATGGCCCGTTATTCCGTTGGGCCGTTTCCAACCCATGTTACCTTTCGGCCTTCTAAGAGCCCATTTATTCTTGGGCTCATTTCCAGCAGTCGTTTACTTACGGCCCGTTACTGTCATTTTCTGCTTGTGGGCCAAATTCAGCCCGTGGTTACAGTCAGCCCGTTTGTGGTCCGTTAATACGTTGGGCCGTTTTCATAGCGTCATCAAATACGGCCTATTAACAATGGCCCGTTATGGTCGGCCCATGGACGGACGATTCCAACTCTAGCCCGTTTACGGCCATAATGCGGTCTGTTTGGCCCATGTTTGGCCAATCGATCATACGGCCCGTATAAGGCCCATTGATGATACAGCCCGTAGAAGGCCCATTGTTTCTATGGCCCGTAGAAGGCTTCTACGGCCCGTAGAAGGCCCATTGTTTCTACGGCCCATAGAAGGCCCACTGTTTCTACGGCCCGTAGGAGGCCGAGTGTCACTACAATAAATATTAGCCCATGGTTATTGTGGCCTAGTTTTAAAAAATAGGTTATTGCAGCCACTAGCAAACTGCGGAAAAAGAACTGCAATGGCTACAAGCAAACAAATAAACAAGACAACAAAGAAATAAATAAGCAAGCAACTAATGCTAGGCTATCACGGCTATTACACATATTACATCCACTGGGCATCAAAGTTTGCCACCAGTGCAAATATAGGGAACAAAGCAGCATATCATATACACTTGTTGTCAAAGTTGGCAACCAGCGCAAATAAACACCGCAGCAAAACAAATCCAGAACTGAAACCACTTTAGAAGATCTCAAGAAACAATATCCTGGGTACCCATAATGCTGGCAAGATGCTTATCAAGCTTATTAACTTTCTCTTGTTTGGCGCTTAAATCCTCCAGCTATTGTTGTTGCACCAGGAAATATGCATCTGAATTCTGCAGGGACTTCCTTAGTCCTTCAACTTCCTGTCGCAGCACATCTGATCGATGTCTTTCAACTTGAAGTTGAGACTCAAGAAGACGAACCGATTCAGGCAGCGAGTTTGAAGAGCTTGTGCTAGCAGTAGTGGCCAGTAACTCGAACACTACATCAAGACAGGACTTTTGGGTTCTCTCACTGTCGTCAAGATAGTTTTTATCAGCTTTCTTGGAGACCAACAGGGATGTCTCACTATCTTGAACCTTATCTACATTACTTCCTTTACCATTGCATAACGCGGTACTGTTCTCCAATATTTTGTCCGCATACTAAAAGAGAAACAAGCAGACACATCACAGGTTTACCATGTTGTATATGAAACTCATTTTGCTAAATGAGTTCAGTAGTAAAGTGGACAGGATAACAACATGAAACAAACATATATCTATGTACCATGGTCACTTTATGGTCTATATCATTCTAGTTTTTGTTGCCAAATCAAGATAGAGACACAGTTCAAATAACATTTGTTCAAGACAAAGCAGAATAGATAGAATATAAGTGTGGGAAACTATAGATCAATAACAACACTTGTAATGTGCATGACATGAGAACATAAATGTTTATTCAATTGAAACTGAAATCAACATAGAGCAGGTTACAACAGCAAACCAGTTAAAGAAACAGGTTTAAAACATACATGTTGCGCCATTGGAGTTTCAGTTCCATCCTTCAAATTTGAAAATAGTTGGTATGAGTAAATACAGTAATGCAAGAGCAAAGGAGTATGAACCATAGCTACAAAACCTAACCTGAGAACAAATCTTCTTCTCCTTTAAGCGTTGAGTTGGGATTTGGAGTGGTGGTCCTCGTGCTTTGGGCACTGCAGTTCCCTTACTAACTGCTCGTTTTTGGGTGCTCTGTGGTGGACACGGTGTTGTGTCAACTGGAACTGGATTACTATCTGCCGGGGTTGGGGTTAGAAGGGGTGTAGCTGGTTCTCTGTCCAACTGGGTAGGGGTACAATCTGCGAGAGTCTGGGTTATGTGTGGTGGATCTGGTCCTTGGGCAAGTACAACCGTGGTTCTATCTGCATCAACTGGTAGCACTATCTTTTCTGAAGACCGCGTTGTTACTCCATTAGATACTGCCATCACCCTCTCCAATTCAAATGGTTGATAAACAAGAAAAGTAATTAAAAGTATATACATTGTATGATAGACAGGTGCAATGGATAGTGGGGAATAAAAGAGGGCATGAAATAATTCATATTTATGTTGTCTAACCAAACAGGATAGCATGACACAATTTCACATATATGATGGCTAACTAAAAAAGATGGAAAGACATAGTTCAAAATATGATGACTATGTAAACAGGATGACATGATATAACTATATAATGTGTTTATTAAATAGGTTGGGATGCCATAATTCACATACATTCATGGATAGAATGCCATAATTCAAAATATGATTACTTTAAACACTAAATAGGATGAGATGATATAACTATATGATGTCTTTATTAAATGGGTTGTCATGCCATAATTCATATAGATGATGTGTATGTACTATGTAAACATGATGGCATGATATAATTCAAATATATGATTTATATAGTAAGCAAGTAAGCAGATGGCAATCCATATATGATGTAAAAACTAAGCAATGCAAGACAACATGCATGACATGGGTAATATAACCCTGCCAGGTTTGAGCATAGACCTCAGGGAGGAAATAGGACTGGTCATCAGTATCTGAATCCTCCTATGAGGAGCTCTCTGTAACCAGCAAGATGTCTGCTTCAGCTGGTAGCATTGTCTGCTCTGAATACCTTGTTTTCACTCCAGATACTTCCATCACCGCTTCAAATGGCTGATGCACAGGAAGAGTAGTTGAATATACAAACGTTCTCGACAAATGGAACACATAATACAAAAAAATGATAGCATGATATAATTCACATACATGATGATTGGCTAAACAGCATGGCATTGCATAATTCACATATATAATGTCTTTCAACAGGATGGCAATGCATAATTCACATATATGGTAATTAGACACTGAACAGGTGGCATTCACACAAAGAATGTCTAAACTAATCAAATGACATAGCAATGCGAGACACCATACGCACGATATGAGCAACATAACCCTGCCAAGTTAGAGCATACACCTTAGGGGGGGGAATAGGACTGGTCATCTACCTCTAAATCCTCCTCTGAGGAGCTATCCATAACCAGCGAGATATGCGCTTCGTCAGATAGCATAGTCTGCTTTGAAGACCTTGTTTTCACTCCAGAATTTGCCATCACCGTGTCAAATGGCTGATGCACACGAAGAGCAGTTGAATGTACTAACATTGTTGACAAATGTAATATGTAACGAAAAAAAGGATGGCCTGATATAATTTACATATAAGATGACTGGCTAAGCAGGATGGCATTGCAAAGTTCACATATATGATGCCTGGCTAAACAAGATGGCGTTGCATAATTCACATAAACGATGAATAAACTAAACAGATGGCATTCGCACAAAGGATGTCTTAACTAAGCAGATGACATATTTGATGTATAAAGTAAGCAATGCAAGGCACCATATGCATGATATAACCAACATCAGCATGCCAAGTTAGAGCGAAGACCTCAGGGGGTAAATAGGAGTTGTCTTCTCCTTCTGAATCCCCCTCGGAACAGATATCTTCCTCTCAATTACAATCCGAAATGTGTGGAGGGGGGGTTGCCTTTGCGCCTACCATGGAGCGACGTCTGCATGAAATTTTATTGCCATGCAAGGCTCCTCTCTTTTGCTCTACATGTTCAGTTCCATTGTTTACAATAACTATCATGCATAGGAATTAAACATAGTGAGATTATGTAAGGAGTGCATGCAGAAATCCAGAGTGATGGTAGCAACCTGTGGATAGACCCAAAACCAATAATAGCAGGCAAATAACGGCTTCAGTTAAAAAACACAGATAATGGCTTCTTTACTGTTTGTTTCCCACCCAACATGAAACTCATAGTAGACACCGGAGATTAACCAGATAGTAGATAGATATGATTGATTGCAGCCCCGATATGTACCCCACAACCATTTAAAAACTCAAGTTTGACCATTAGTTTGGAGCTAACTCAGAGTCTAATCGGTGAACAAGACGATAAAGTAGCATGTAATATTAAGTGATGCATACCGTAAGCAAACATGAAATAGTGCAACCTCTCCTGCGGACCCGTGTAGTCCTTGAGGTCATCTTCTCGGTTGATGATGGTAATGCAGTTTTCATGGCTGCCGGCGGCGGGGAAGAAGATCTGAGGCGGCGAAAGACAGTCTGGAGGCCGGATCCCTGCTGTGCTGGACCCTTCTGTCATTGGAGCAGCTGAGATGGGGTGGACGATGGCACAACAGGAGCGGGACAAACCACGCAAGGTTTTCTTTAACAACTATCTGTAAGAGAAGTAATTCTGTAAGGGCTCGTTTGAATTGGAAGATTCCAACAATGCAGGGATAGGAAATAGACAGGTATAGGATAGGAATGCACGTGCAAAACAGAGAATTTAAAAACACAGGATTTCTGCCAATCTGGGTGTTTGATTCACAACAATTGGAAGATCACAGGATGCAAAGAAGCATGGTGAGATTAAGTCAAACCACAAGAAATGTACGGTTATAATGCTATTATGCTACTATCTCTTAGTCTTGTGCTTCATGAATAGGAATTTGAAAAGGAGGACAAGTGAAAATTAAAATTCCTACATTTTTTCTTTCAAGGAGACACTAAAGGAACAAATCCTACAGTTTTCCTTTGCTCCATTCCTTTGAACCAAATTCATGAATAGTAGTACCATAGGAAACTTTCCAATTCCTATGTTTTTCATTCACTTTCCTTTCAAGCACTGGCGATTCTAGTAGGCAGGGTTGAGCAAGGAAAAGCCTACACTAAAAAATGTTTTTGTGCTACTTCTATTACTTTGGACCCAGGCCACTGCCCTACTAGCTCAACTCCTAGGGCCATCAACAAATGCACAGCTCAAACGCGCAGAGATAAATAATGATGGCATTCAAGAGAGTCCATCACGGAAAGCTAACTTGCCTGGTACCTCACTGCTTGTCATATAGTAGGATAAAATAATCGTATTTCCCGTTACTACGTGCACTCAGTGGACAATATATATAACATGTAGAGTAAAAAAGAGATGCAACAAGTGTACAACCTCTTTGGCAAAGCCATGTCGATCTTAGCGAGATTGGGTTGGCCGGTGAGGATGCTCCGGCTGACTTGGCTGTCGGAGGAGGGGAAGAAGATCTTAGGCGTCTGGAGATGGAGCCCGAGGTACTGCTCCGCTGTGATGGAGGGTTTCGTCGTTGGAGCAGCTCCGGTGAGTTGTACGACGCCGAGGGTGAAGCAGGACAAGAGAGACAACGTTAACCTGAGTGGAATTCTAATAGCATATCCAATACATGACGTAAAATACATAACCACAAAGTGCTAGATGTAAAATACATCAGCCGCTCATCTCTAAACTTAACTGTCGAAACTGAATTTAACTGTCGAAACTGAACTTAACTATCGAAACTGAATTTTGTTGTCGAAACTGAATTTTGTTGTCGAAACTGAACGCACTAGCAAGGTGAGGCTACACGTTGATCAATTGACTTTTTCATCTCTGGTCAGTCAATTTTGCAACCGTTGGATACGAAATCAAGGGCTTGTAGTTCATCTTCAACCTCCACCCCCCTGAGCCGCCAGCCACCACCGGCCAAACAGCAGCCCCCTGCCGCCCGCGGCCGGTGGTGCGCCGCCCCGCCCGCCCCGAAAACACTCCCCACCGCCGGCCCACTGCTGCCCCGGCCATCCCTCTAGCCCCCCCCCTCCCCTCCTGTGCCGAGCTTTTTCTCTAGCGATCCCCACGCCACCGCCCCGCCACCGCCGGCGACCACCACCCCTACCCTGAACCCTAAGATAGATAGTGGGGTACCTCTCTGGCGAGCCCCCCTCCCCACTGCGGCTGGTTCTTCCTTCACCCCGGCGAGCGCCCCACCCCCTGAAAATCGACTGACCCAAAAGTTGATTCTGTCGACTGAAGTGTAGCTAAATCGGAGCAGCATCGCAAGCAAGAGCAAGAGCGAGAGCAGTAGCACGAGCAAGAGCAATAGCAAGAGCAGACCAGGCAGGGGATCGAGAGCAAGATTAGAGCAGCAGCGCGAGCAAGAGCTAAAGCAGCAGCAGCTCCTACTGATGTGGACGTCGCCGTAGAGGGAGAAACGTGATAACCCACAAGTGTAGGGGATCGCAATAGTTTTTGATAAGTAAGAGTGTCGAACCCAACGAGGAGCTAAAGGTAGAATAGATATTCTCTCAAGTTCTATCGACCACCGATACAACTCTACACACGCTTGACGTTCGCTTTACCTAGAACAAGTATGAAACTAGAAGTACTTTGTAGGTGTGATAGGAAAGGTTTGCAAGATAATAAAGAGCACGTAAACATAAACTAGGGGCTGTTTAAATAAAGATGCAATAAAGTAAGTATTAGTAGAGAGCTTTTTGTTACGAGAAAGTTATTTGTCCAAGGCAATCGATAACTAGACTAGTAATCACTGTTGTAATTCTATTTGAGGGAGAGGCATAAGCTAACATACTTTCTCTACTTGGATCATATGCACTTATGATTGGAACTCTAGCAAGCGTCCGCAACTACTAAAGATTCATTAAGGTAAAATCCAACCGTAGCATTAAAGCATCAAGTCCCCTTTTATCCCATACGCAAACAACCTACTTACTCGGGTTTGTGTTTCAGTCACTCACACAACCCACTATAAGCAAATCATAAACATATTGCAAACCCTAAAGCGGGAATCCCTCACGCTTGCGCGACACGGAGAGCACCATAGGACAGCACCAATAATAAAACATGCAACTCAAACCAATCACGATCATCAATTAACCCATAGGACAAAACAGATCTACTCAAACATCATAAGATAGCCATACAACATCGGGAAATAATATATAGCGTTGAGCACCATGTTTAAGTAGAGATTACAGCGGGTAAGAGAGAGGTTACACCGCTGCATAGAGGGAGGAAGAGTTGGTGATGAAGGCGGTGAAGTTGTTGGTGAAGATCGCGGTGATGATGATGGCCCCTGGCAGCGCTCCGGCGCCACCAAAAGCAAGGGAGAGAGAGCCCCCCTTCTTCTTCTTCTTCCTTGACCTCCTCCCTACATGGGAGAAGGGTTTCCCCTCTAGTCCTTGGCTCCCATGGCTTGGGAGGGGCGAGAGCCCCTTCGAGATTGGATCTATCTATCTGTTTCTGCGTTCTCAGATTCTACCCCTTCATCGTTTCTTAAATATCCGAAGATCCGTAACTCCGATTGGGGTGAATATTTCGCCCAGATCTTTCTCATAAAATTAGCTTTCTTGCGCCAAAATAAGAGCGTCAACCGCCTTACGGGTGGCCCATGAGAGCCCAGGCCGCGCCCAGGGGGGAGGGCACGCCCCCCTGTCTCGTGGCCACCCCGAACACCTTTTTGCGTTGATTTTACTTCCCAAAAATCATAAATATTCCAAAAAAAATATCCGTCCATTTTTATCCCGTTTGGACTCCGTTTGATATTGGGTTTCTGCGAAACAAAAAACATGCAACAGACAGGAACTGGCACTGGGCACTGGATCAATATGTTAGTCCCAAAAATAGTATAAAAAGTTGCCAAAAGTATATGAAAGTTGTAGAGTATTGGCATGGAACAATCAAAAATTATAGATACGACGGAGACGTATCACGGTGCCGTGGAGGAAGTGGACGGCGATGCCGCCGTGGATGGAGCCGCACTGTGTCGGCTCAGGACCGAGCGTCGGCAGCACCGTGAGATCGAATCAAGAAGAAAATGCGGCGATTAGTGTACAACCTATTTGGTGGCGCCGATTAGGCCGCAGCTTCATCCGAGGAAATGGTGATGATGATGCTCTTTCGGTGGGGCAGGTGAAGACGGGGGTGGGAATGGAGGTGGCGCGAAAGACGAGGGTGATGTGGAGCATCCCACGTTCATCCCCACGTACACTCCGACTACTCTCCAAATCCCAAGAGGACATATGACGAGACCTCAAAGATACACCATTGGACACAAGGTGAACTCGCTCCTCTCTGAACCTTCACTTTCTACATATGAGACATGGCTACTACCTCCAACGTGTGTCCTATGCATGATCAGGTACTTAGACGAAAGCCACGGAGCCACCCACCCAACGGAAGAGCTAGCGAGGACACAAAATACAAGGACCAAGAGAAGGAGCTGCCGGAAGCTACAGCCACCGGACGACCGGCCCAGCCCGGACGTCCGGCCCCTGAAGGTCACGCCAGCCCAAGGAAACCAGGCCAACGCACGCTACAGTGGTCGGACGTACGACCAGGACCGGACGTCCGACGACTCCCAGGCCCCGGACGACCGAACCCCTCCGGACGTCCGGTACTTCTCCACCCAAACCAAATCTACGGAAGTCTGACGGTCTACAGATGTCCGAACCGTCCCGAAGCTCCGGACGTCCGACGCCTATGCGTCCGCCCGTGTGTTGGGCCAAATCCACTTACCCTTTCATTCACTTAGACTATAAATAGACATGTCCCTCCTCCTAGCTAGGGTTAGCATTGTGATAGCTCATCTTGAGATAGAGCATAGCTCATCCGTTCCGGATCTACTCCATGTGAGGGACCGTGCCTCCTCAGAGAAGATCCATTCGGATTCAAGGCCTCCATCCGGAGAAGACAATCAAGACTTCCTCACGGAGAAGAACGGTTACTCTTGTATCTTTCCTTTGTTGATTTTGAATCTTGTGCTACCTTATGTTTTCGGTGATCTAGCCCTTGTGTGATCGATTACTTGTCGGTTGAGTGTTTCTCTCATTTATCCCCGTGTCTTCCCTTGTTCTTCCGCGCGTTCTTCGTGTTTCCCCGTAGGATCCACTCCAAACGTGAAAGATCGGCCCCATAGGGACCCGCCCTACATCACCTTGGTATTATGAGCCACGTTGATCACGGTTTTGGAGCCCCTACCCCACTTTTTCTAGCTTGATTTTGTTGATTTCGTCCTAAATTCGAAAATCCTCATCAAAAATAGCCCCCAAATTTTTTTGTGATATGTTGGTTTGATGATGTTTTATTGATTTTGATCCATGGATTTGCTTAGTTTCGAGTGGATCTAGCATCTCCCCAAGTTTCCTCATCTTTCATCCACAAAATTTCTTCAATTTTGACCCCAAAATCTCCTTTTTCCGCTCAAAATCGCGCCCCGGTTCTCGGATTTCGCGTTGACAACGACCGGCGTTTTACGGACGTCCGAAGCCCCACGAACGACCGGACGTCCGACCTTTCCCAGACGACCGGAACCCCTAACCAGAACCGAATTTACGGATTTCCAACCCGACCGGACGTCCGGCAACCGGACATCCGTCCATTTACGGACGCCCGTAACATGTAGTTTCAGACTTCGGTTGATTTTTGTTTTGTCCATAACTAATTCATCCGAACTCCGATTTTGACGTTCTTTAGCTCATTTTGAAGCTCTTGACATCCCATATCCCATAAAAATACTACCAACACCATTTGCCTCCATCAAAATTTCGAAAATTTGGCAAGTTTTCCTAGGCCCTCCGCCATATCATCCGCATCGCCACCACCGACTTCCGCAACCTAACCCATTTTGTTCACCATAGCATTCGTGGTTGCTTGAGTAGTTATTCGAGTCTCCTAAGGTGTTTTGGCTACTTAGGGATAGTTGCTTCTTCATCAACCACCACCACCATTTTTGCATAGACGTGCCCACCATACATTTCCACCCCAACTTAACCCAATTTTGTTTGAGTTGTGAGTTGTGTCTCCTAAGGTGTTTCGGCTACTTAGGGACGGCAACTTCAACTCCGACATGTGTATAGCCCATCATCCCACTTCCGCATTGCCAAGTGCAAACCACCACCGCTCTCCGCTACCATCATTTGACATTTGTCATTTAAGATTTTGAGTTCACGGTTTTTCCGTTTCCTAAGATGTTTCGGCTACTTAGGGACGAGTCTCCATCATCTTGGTATCTACATCAAGAACACCGCCACTCATCATCGCAAAGGACGGTAACCTCGACGACACCATTGTATATTCCCCTTGCAAATTGCATTGATAACCCCTAGCCCATTTTGCGTTACTTGCCTATTGAGACTAGCCATTTGAGTATTGCCGGCAACGTGACTTGTGCACATTAGTGGTCTATACCTTCCATTACATACATACCATATCATCTTGGTATCATATCATCCATTGTGTCTCAAGTTTGTTCCCGCGTATACACAATTGCTATCTTGGTTTGTGCATTGTGCAAAAGTGGTCAAAAAAAGAAATAAAGCTTTTAAGCAAAAGAAAGAGAGCAAAGAATCTTGTAAGAAAGTGTCATAGCATGATACCACATTGCATATAATATTGTCATATCCGATCATCTTGGATCATCTTGAGAGAAACACCGGGAACCATACATAGATAGCATACTTGGGATAGAAAGTTTATCAATTTTGCATCTTATAGGTTGTGCACAAGTGTCGTATCCGCCTATTGAGCAATCGTGCTAGCGTCTCTCTTGAGTTGTGCAACACGAGCGTTTTTCGTGGATTCCACATTTTGTGCTCATCCTTGGTTGCACGACCCCATTTATCTATCTGTGTGTGTGTTTCCGTGTGCCATTCTTTTCTATTGGTCCATTTGTTTCACTTGCGAATTTATGAATCTCTTTCAACATTATTGACTCTTGCTAACATTTTGCATCAATTTTTTGTGCCACTATCCTCACCGAGCTCCACCATAAGCTTTTACTTGTGTAGGTGTGAGAACCGACAAGGATTGGTACCAATAGTGCTATTTCATTGTCCGCATTTGAGTGAACTTGATTCATCGTCAACATCGGTCAAGGTACATTGGTATAAGTTCTTCTCTTTCTCCCACTCATATTTGCTCGAGTCTTGTGATGGATAGGCAAGGCATTTCCTCTCCGGTCTAAGACAACAACGACGGTGTGAAGAACTACATCAACAAAGCGTCCATCTTCGATCTACAACGACAAATGCAAGGCGCACAATCAAGATTGCGAGAGCGCATCGAGAACATCTCCATTGATATTCGTCACTCCGAAGCACGGAAAAGGGACTACATCGACAAGAAGCTTTGCGCACATAAAGAGGAGCAAGATGCAAGGATGGAGGAGATTAGAGCCTCGATCAAGTCTTCTTCCCCTTCGTCATCTTCAAGGCGGCGACATTCAAGACACAAGTCTTCGAAGCGCGGAAACAAGGCAAGTGCAAATCGTCCTCGTCCACATCTACATGGCGATCACCATCACGTTCGTGATCAACATCGTCATGAAGGGCAAGTCACCTCCAAGCATCATGTGCACGACAACGACAAATGACATCTACTAGGAGCTCAAGCACGACAATGACATCATCATCATAAAGATGCTCCACAAGCGCAAATGCACAAGTTCCAACAAGCCCTACTTCATGCCAAGTCAAAGCTTCATGAGCACAAAAGAAGACCGCAAGATGACCACCACCAAAACGGCGCTACGGCTACATCAACCACTTCGGCATCTTCGCCAAGTGTTCTCAAGGCATCTTTGCCTTTGGACGTACGGCATCTTCGCCTACTTCCCATGAGTTCGCCTACATCGACATCCTCAACAACAAGGCGACCACCTACAAGAGAGGGCGACACTTCCATCTTTGGAAGCCCCCCAAGGAAGATGGCCGAGCATGGGAAACTCCCTTCGGTCATGGAGACGAGCTACGAGGTGCCACATCATATGGGCCTCCAACAACAAGACGGCAACAAGACGGTCGAGCAAGGGCCATCTCCTTCGACTACGGCGACGAGCGCGAACCTCTTCAACAACATGAAGACGGCGCCCATATTGGACTCATACTCCGAGTCAAGCTACACGACCGCACATGGAGACATTTGCACCAATATCTCTCCGACACCCACATATGTTGAGATGCCCCAAGTGCCATGTGAGGAGAGCCACCACCACATGAGTGACATGAGTGACTCCACCATACGTGACATTGAGAGCATTTCCTATGAGAGGATGAGTGTGACCACCACTAACCCCACACATGAGAGCATGCCACACATCCTATGTGAGGTTGAGAGCCATTTGAGTGACTCCACCAACCATATGAGTGAGAGCATCCTTGAGGGAGTGAGTGAGCCACAACACATAGTGAGTGAGGTAGTTGACACGGCATGTCAGACCACTATGATTCCTAACGACTTAACCTCTACTCCTAGTGTGTTTTCTTATTTGGTGCTAGGTCTCCTACATGACGACATGCCTATCCTCGACGAGTCCATCCCTCCAAAGGGAAAACCGATGGCCATGGTGGACAACGATGCACCCCCCACATGGTTCCATCAAGATGAAGATGACAACGAGACGATCTTCAAGACCTCACCTACAACACATGAGCGACGCTCCAAAGGTAACATAGATGAAGGTGCTTCTCTTGTCCCACTAGTGGACTCTCGTGACATCGATTGCTCCCATGATGTTGACCCACCTATTCTCATGCTTCATGCTAGTGAGACTTCTTCATGCCTTGACTTACCTATTTATGATGAATATGATGATGAGCATGTTGAGTTGCCTAGTTGTGATGCTATGCTTCATAGGATATCATGTGAAAATTCTATTGGTCACTTCATGTTTGACAATCCATTGAACTTGTCATATGCTATAAGAGAGATCTCCCATTACCTCATTTCAATCTCAACATAGTAACTATGCATGCCCCATTAAAATAAATCCTATTTGCACTTATGGCATAGATGACGAGATGATGGTCATTGGCTTTTGTTTTTCATGTGATGATATTGCCATGCTTCCTTTACATGATTTGCGCAATTCATCTACTATGCCATGCCATGATCACATTGTTCCAAATATGCATTATTTTGGATGTTGTCAATATTCTCCATGTGATGTTTATACTATTGCTCATGAGGAGACTCCCATAGTTTCCTCATACATATTAGGAGATCTTGATGCATTTCATACTTTGCATGATTCCCATGATAGTGTACATCATATGCACTCCATGAATAACAATGCTCTATATATTGCTCGTGATGCATTACACAATTTGAGTCTCCATTATGATATACATAATAACAAACCTATCATGATGGATGGCATGTTTCTATATCACGCATCTCATTTATTTGAGCATTGGATATTTTGTGCTAACCGACACATGCACGTGCGCATCATGATGGATGATGTGTACATATACCATGCACACACAATTTTTCCTTTGTCTTTAATTTGTGTAGGTACTCATGTATACTCGTCAACCTCTCAATCCCAAGAGTTGACGAAACGAGCTCTCGAGAGCAACGATGACTTGGGATCCCGTGGACTATCCGTACCACCGTTCCCTTCGCGCAAGGACTACGTGTATATCTTCTACTTGGCTCTCACACGACTATGGGCTATTTACCACTTGTCACTGTATTCTCATTTTCCCGTGTTCACTTTGCATGTTATTTTTGCTCCTAAGCCTTTGCCATGCAATTGTGACCCTTGCTTGCATCTACCCATGATTCACCATTATGATACTCCTATGTGTATTTGCATGCTTGGTGGAGATCCTTGTTGCTTTTGCCATGTTTATCATGTGCCTCATGCTATTGTTGATTCTTGTGTTGGGAGAGTCATGATGTTACATTGCTATTTACATAGGACTTCTTGCCAACACCATGAACCTACTTTCCTCATATCTTGCTTTCATGCTTGTGCTATGACATGTGAATTATTCATGCCCACTATTTGCACCAATGACATGCTTGCCATGATTCCTCCTAGTATGTTACATCTTTGCAGTACTAGCTTACTTGAATTGATTGCTTGCTTGGTTGCATCACCCATGTTCCACTCTTATTCGATTTCTTGGGTTGATGACATATATGCTCATGGCTCTCACATGATATATCTTGATCATTGTCTCTTGTGTCCATTAGTTGCCTCTTTCATATCCACTTGTATTGAGTGCAACCATACTATGCTTATTGATCTTGGAGACTTTGACACCTTACTTGTGATGCATGCTTATTTGATTGAGCCTATTGCATTTGGTTGTTCTCGCATCATATGCCTCCATCCTATGCAATACTCCCTTGTACTTTCTTATGATGAACATGATGCATACACTTGTTGGGTATCTTACCACACGGATGATAGGTTTTGCACTTCCGCTAACCTCATTTGTTTTTTCGAGTGTTTGTCATGTTCTTTCGTACTGAAGGATTCACAAGGCGGTACCATCATGAGACATATTGGCTATGTGAAGGCATACACGATGTGCAACACCAACATTTTCGACATCCTCATAAAGGTGAACTCCTTCCCTTTGAGCCATCCTCAAGTACGCATATTGGATGGGTCATTCTTTCATTGTTGTTTCCTTCTTCTTGTCTACATGATACATATATTGGATGGAGGACCGGCATTGAAGATTGGCTCTATGGACCTTCACATTGAGGAGCGCTCGCACTTATTGGATGCATCTTCGGAACTCCAATCATGCCTCGACATCGAGCATTGGTACACCAACACCTCCATATTTGTTGATTGTGCTCATACATGTCATGCTCGATGGACATATCATACTTACCACAAGTTTGCACCCCATGCATGGATTGACTCACATTATGTTTGCCTTGTTGCATCTTGTATTCCCATGTCATCCATGGTATATGAGCTTGTTCACTTCCTTAGCAAATTTGTTGTGATCTTCCTTAATGGCATATTCATACATCATGATCATCTTGTCCACCATCAATTGCATGATAGCATACACATATTGAGCATACATTGCCATATTCATGCTATTGATGAACCGTCTCTCTATGACATCATTTTGCACAATGGTAGAATTTGTCGCTTTGTGCACCATGCTTTTGTTCCCATGAATGCTTTGCATATCAGTCTAGATCATCTTGATAAGCATCATGTGTCTTGCCACGCACAATCTTGCCGAACGGACTCAGTCTTACATGATGGACACTTTGTGTGCGCTAACCATTGTATTTCCAAGTGTACTTTGTGTTTGCTCATTTTGCATGTACCACATACCGAAGACACCTTGGAGTACTTGGATTGCGCAATGCCTTCATCTCCGTCCAACTACAAGTCCGTCCACGACAACCGTTTCCATGGTGATGAGGATCACGATCTGAGGTCGGATCTTTCCCAAGGGGGGGAGATGATGCGGACCATCCCACGTTCATCCCCATGTACACTCCGACTACTCTCCAAATCCCAATAGAACATATGACGAGACCTCGAAGATACACCATTGGACACAAGGTGAACTCGCTCCTCTCCAAACCTTCACTTTCTAAATATGAGACATGGCTACTACCTCCAACGTGTGTCCTATGCATGATCAGGTACTTAGAGGAAAGCCATGGAGCCACCACACCCAACGGAAGAGCTAGCGAGGACACCAAATACAAGGACCAAGAGAAGGAGCTGCCTGAAGCTACAGCCACCCGACGACCAGCCCAGCCCGGACGTCCGGCCCCTGAAGGTCACGCCAGCCCAAGGAAACCAGGCCAACGCACGCTACAGCGGCCGGACGTCCGACCAGGACCGGACGTTCGACGACTCCCAGGCCTCGGACACCGAACCCCTCCGGACGTCTGGTACTTCTCCACCCGAGCCAAATCTATGGAAGTCCGACGGTCTACGGATGTCCGGACAGTCCTGAAGCTCCGGACGACCAACGTCCTCTGGACGTCTGACGCCTGTGCGTCTGCCCGTGTGTTGGGCCAAAGCCACTTACCCTTTCATTCACTTAGACTATAAATAGACCTCTCCCTCCTCCTAGCTAGGGTTAGCGTTGTGATAGCTCATCTTGAGATAGAGCATAGCTCATCCGTTCCGGATCTACTCCACATGAGGGACCGTGCCTCCTCAGAGAAGATCCATTCGGATTCAAGGCCTCCATCCAGAGAAGACAATCAAGACCTCCTCATGGAGAAGAACGGTTACTCTTGTATCTTTCCTTTGTTGATTTTGAATCTTGTGCTACCTTATGTTTTCGGTGATCTAGCCCTTGTGTGATCGATTACTTGTCGGTTGAGTGTTTCTCTCGTTTCTCCCCGTGTCTTCCCTTGTTCTTCTGCGTGTTCTTTGTGTTTCCCCGTAGGATCCACTCCAAACGTGAAAGATCGGCCCCATAGGGATTCTCCCTACATCAGAGGGGAACATCGGGGCAGCTCCTTGGAGGTGGAGGACGGGGTGGCTGAACCAGAGGGACAACGAGATCAATGATGGATCCTCATCCAGTACGGTGGATGAGGGACGTCGAGGTGTTGCTGTGGACGACGTCGTCGGGGAAGAGGCTCGGGCTGGGTGGTGGATGGAGCAGGGTGTGGGGCTTCGTCGCGGGTTTTTGCGGCCTCGGTGTATGAATGGGTGGGTGGATGGGATGGCAGTGGGGAACCATGGCTTAGGGACGCGCTTGTCCGAAATGTGGGGTAAGTTACAAAAGTACCCCCAGCGATTTGAGGCGGTTCTTTCGGTTCAGGGGTACCACGGGCATTTCGCGTGTTGGGATTTCATAGGAGGTGGGAGTTTTCATGCGCGTTGTAATTTCGGAATAGCAAGGGGCGGGTTGATATGGAGGGAGTTGTCGGAGCACAACGAGACAAAGCTATATCTTAAATATTTCGGGCTAACAAAGCGCGGGTTGAAATTTCCGGACAAGCCTTATGTGTACTGTACCAAATCAATGCGCACTACAAATGTCATTCAAAACTTTGAATTCATGTTATGTTCAATTAAAATATTTTGCTACGTGTATACTGCATGCAACCTACTACTCAAATGAACGTTTTAGTGCATTCCAAACGTATATACTACCGCTTTAATATGAACTAAATTTGAATTCGTTTCTCTATTTGAATAAGATCTACAATAATGATTGTTGTGAAGTCAAAGCATTTGAATTCGTTTCTTTGTTTTAATAAGATCTACAATCATCATTATTGTCAAATTAAACCATCGTTTGTGTATTATCTTCACAGCACACCACATGATTAGTCTCGAGTTACATATGAACTATGTGTACTATATGAACTCGAACTCAATTTTTTGAATCCACTTTATGTTGATTTCAAATCACATTACATTTCTAGCTCTAGCTAGATCTTCATAATCTAAACCATGTCTCATATGTATAATGTGTTTATCACATTATGTATGGTGCCCCGCCCCCTACGCCTACAAGTATTTAGATGTGAGTTGCAAACACCACACATTACCACAAATTCAAATAAAATGTGAGAATGTTCGATATATAGTATTGTTTAGATTGTTCGATATTTAGTTGTAAGCTGCAAATGCCACACATTATCACAAATTCAAATAAAATGTGAGATTGTTTGATGTATAGTATGGTTTAGATATTTCGACATTTAGCTGTGAGTTGCAAACGCCATGCATTATCACATTATGGTATAACATGTGCACAGCACGTGTATCACCGCTATATTCATGCATGCATATGTTTAAAACACTATGATCTCCTATTCAAATATATGAATCCGCTTTCATATCAAATTATGATCTTTGTTAGTCTCTTACACCCACGCAATCCTCTAACCTTTGTAGCTACCACTAACTTTCTCTCGTGCATGCCCATGCCTCCTTGCCCTCCCCCTCCCTCAGCATTCTATCCACCGGGCACATTCATTTTTTTTCTTTAGGTCGTTCTCCCAGAGTCTCCACAACTCCTTTCCGACACACACTGATTGATAAACCTCTCCAGCGATGCCTACCTACAACATACACACGCACCTTCAATCTCCTCCTTTATGTGTCCTTGCCTCGTGTCTCTCATACGGTCACACACATGTGTAAACTCTCGCCCCTTGAGGGAGTCCTGGATTAGGGGGTGTCCGGATGGCCGGCCTATGACCTTTGGCCGGACTCCCGGACTATGAAGATACAAGATTGAAGACTTCGTCCCGTGTCCGGATGGGATTTTCCTTGGCGTGGAAGGCAAGCTTGGCGATACGATATGAAGATCTCCTCCCATTGTAACCAACTCTATGTAACCCTAGCCCTCTCCGGTGTCTATATAAACCGGAGAGTTTTAGTCCGTAGGACGAACAACAATCATACCATAGGCTAGCTTCTAGGGTTTAGCCTCTCTGATCTCGTGGTAGATCAACTCTTGTACTACCCATATCATCAATATTAATCAAGCAGGAGTAGGGTTTTACCTTCACCGAGAGGGCCCGAACCTGGGTGAAAACATCGTGTCCCTTGTCTCCTGTTACCATCTGCCTAGACGCACAGTTCGGGACCCCCTACCCGAGATCCGCCGGTTTTAACACCGACATTGGTGCTTTCATTGAGAGTTCCTCTGTGTCGTCACCGACAGGAAGGATGCCGCACCCCGTCTTTAAAGACGGCGCTGTTGCTAAAGGAGCTTTGGCTGTCAGCCAAACTCTCCGGCTAGGCAGTTTTTTGATGACCGCCTGTTCGGCCGCCACGCCGGCGATGACCTCTCGGGTCATCGAAAGCAATCTCCAGATCAGCACGGAACTTGCCAAGCAGTTAGATCCGATGGAGCTCTCTTCCCTAAAGAAGCTCTTGGATCGCATCGCCGCCCTGGGAGTCGCTACAGATTACGTCCAGATTGGGCTTAAACCCGATCAGAGAGAGATCGACTCTCCCCAGGTCACCCACCACGTTGAAGTGGTGGAAGAACAATGCGGCGAATCTTCGCCCATCCTAAGGACCAGATGTGTCCGGATTCCCGACCCCTCCAAGCCGGACATCCGCGGAGGGGAGGACGTCGCCCAAGCCCTGAACCTAAAGTCAGGCAGCAGGCCTGATTCATTGAATAACGTCCAAAAAAAAGCTTCCGAATTTGGAAATTTCTTGGCCCCTGAATCTTAGATTGGGCAAGGTTCCAGATTTAAATCCCCCCGCCCACCCAAATACAAGGGAACTATCCCAAATTCGGCAAGAGCCCGGGGAAACAGTACACCATTACTGGGCCAGATTCCTCCTGGTTAGGAACAGGATAAAGGACTGCCGTGAGAGGGATGCAATTTCATTCTTCTGTAACAACTGCACGGACATCGGAATCCTCAACGCTATAAGTCGCCATGAAATTACACGCTTCACCGACTTGACATCCATAGTGCGAAAGTACTATGCAACAGAAAGCGTTCGAAAAACCGAAACAAAATTCTGTGACAATCCGACCCTGAATACAATCCCAGTCCGAAACAAAAGGGCGCATTATCGCCAGGCACCTGGGCCAAACAGCAAAAAACAAAAACCCTCTATAGAGTATGGAACCGTACTGGAGGGATGGCTCAATGGACCCTGTAAAATTCATAGTTCAGGGGAAGTCACACCAACTCATAGCCTTAGAGCATGTTGGATACTCCGGCAGGTGGCCAGAAGTGGCAAGGAGCTTTTAACTCCAGAATCCGCAGATCACCACCCCAGAAATGCCAGTACGGTGTCAACCGTCTTCGAGACTTTCGCATCAAACAATGCGAGGAAACGAATGCTCCGCAGCCTTACCGAAGTCTACCAAGTAGCAACAATAAACCCATGGAGTGACACGGCTATTACCTTTAATGCCAGTGACGAACCTAAATTCCGGACAGCCCGAGCACCAGCAGCACTAGTCCTCAGTCCGATAGTGGACGGCTTCCGGCTTACAAAGGTCCTCATGGATGGTGGCAGCAGACTGAACCTCATCTATGAGAAACCCTGCGAAAAATGGAAATAGACTGGAGCCGCATTGAGCGAAGCAACACAACCTTTAGAGGAATAATCCCTAGCCGGGAAGCGTGCTGTTCAGGGAAAATCACACTAGATGTGGTGTTCGGCACGCCGGATAATTACAGATCCGAGGAGGCCACATTTCAAGTGGCCCCGTTCAGCAGCGGATACCACGCTCTGTTAGGGCGAGAAGCATTCACAATTTTTCAAGCTATACCCCATTACGGGTACATGAAGCTCAAAATGCCCGGACCCAACGGAATCATCGCTCTTGCTAGTGATCCGGACACAGCGCTCCGCGCCGAAAACAAGACAGCCGCACTGGCCCTCGAGGCATTGTCCGAAGCCCTAGCGACCGAGGAACTAACTGTGTTGCGCTCCACGGTGGATAGGGATGACGTGATACTCAACAAAAGATCCAAGTCCACCTCCTTCAAGCCGGCAGACAAAATAGTCAAGTTCCAAGTCCATCCAACGGACACTACAAAAAGGCCTCCATCGGGGCACAACTAAACCCAAATGTAGACGCCGCACTCAGAGAATTCCTACGAGAAAATTGGACATTTTTTCCTGGCACCCTTCAGACATGCCAGGAATCCCACGCAGGCTGGCCGAGCACAGCCTGAACATCCTAAAAGGATTCAAGCCCGTTAAGCAGACTCTTCGGCGTTTCTCCGAACCCAAGAGACAAGCCATGGGAGAGGAGCTAGCCAAACTACTGGAAGCTGGATTTATCAGAGATATAAAACATCCGGACTGGCTAGCAAACCTGGTGATGGTACCAAAGAAGGACAAATCCTGGCACCTATGCGTCGATTTTAAAGACCTAAATAAGGCCTGCCCAAAGGATCCCTTCCCCCTCCCCCGCATTGATCAAATCATCGACGCCACTGCAGGACACGATTCGTTGTGTTTCCTCGACGCATACTCCGGCTACCACCAAATCAAGATGGCAGAGTCAGACCAAGCTGCAACGGCATTCATCACCCCATACAGCTCATTTTGCTTCAACACAATGCCCTTCGGGCTCAAAAACACCGGCGCAACATATCAGCGCATGATCCAGACATGTCTGGCCAACCAGATCGGCAAAACGGTTGAAGCATGCGTGGATGACGTGGTCGTCAAAACCAAACATGTTGAAACTCTAATAGATGACTTGAGGCTCACGTTCGATAACCTCCGAACATATGACATTAGGATTAACCCGGAAAAATGCATTTTCGGCGTACCAGCCGAAAAGCTCTTGGGCTTCATTGTATCCGGTAGGGGAATTGAAGCAAACCCAGCCAAGATCCGAGCTTTGTCACAATTGGATATTCCAAAAGATCTCAAGCAAATACAAAAATTGACTGGATGTGTGGCGTCTCTAAGCCGCTTCATCTCCCGCTTTGGGGAAAAGGCATTACCCCTTTACCGCCTCCTCCGGCGCACTGAACACTTCGAGTGGACGGATGCCGCCATGGCCGAACTCGAAGAAATAAAAGCCATACTGGCAACAAACCCTGTCCTGGCCGCGCCAAGCATCGGCGAACCAATGTTGTTATACATCGCGGCAACTCACCAAGTTGTAAGCGCAGTCCTCGTCGTCGAACGAGAAGCAGACGGACACAAATTCCCTGTACAGAAACTAGTGTACTACATGTCCACTGTCCTCACTCCATGCAAGTCCCGGTACCCGCATTACCAAAAAATAGCATATGCGGTGTTCATGGCATCCCGGAAGCTATGACACTACTTTCAAGAGTGTTCGATAACAGTAGCCTCCGAAGTACCTCTTAACGATATCATAAACAACCGCGACGCAACAGGCCGAATTGCCAAATGGGCCATTGAGCTCCTCCTGTTCGACATAACATATAAGCCACGGCGAGCCATCAAGTCGCAAGCCTTGGCCGACTTTGTCACGGAATGGACTGAAGTCGAACTCCCTAAAGAGTATGGCACATATTCCAACTGGACCATGCACTTCGACGGCTCCAAAATGCTGGCAGGTGTGGGGGCTGGCGTCGTCCTGACGTCCCCAACAGGAGATACAGTCCAATATGTACTCCAGATAATGTATACAGACTCCAACAATGCAGCCGAATACGAGGCCCTCCTACATGGCCTCCGGATGGCAGTCTCCATGGGCATTCAACGCCTAGAGGTGCGTGGGGATTCGAACCTCGCGATATCCCAAATAAACGGAGACTTTGACGCCAAAGATCCGAAAATGGCAGCTTACCGCAACGTCGTCCTAAATATGTCAGCTCGGTTCGAAGGGCTGGAATTCCACCATATAGCCCGAGAAAACAATCAGGCAGCAGACGTCCTGGCGCGCATCGGCGCAAAGCGTGATGCAGTTCCCCCCAACATTTTCCTGGAAAGGTTATTCAAGCCATCCGTACAGTGGGAAGGGGAATCCGGAATTAACAAACCGGACCTGGCCGCATTAGCTGACCCCGAACACCATGACACAACGGAAGACTCCGTCAAGGAAGTCACACCCTCAGCCCACGTAATAATGGCAGTAATTGCCCCGTGGACAGAACCATTCTTAGCCTACTTAACTAGGCAGGAACTCCCCGAGGACCAAAATGAGGCACACTGCATAGTGCAGCAATCTAAAGCCTACAAAGTTCACGAAGGAGAGCTTTATAAGAAAAGCACCACCGGAGTCCTTCAAAGGTGTATCTCCGAAGAAGAAGGGCGGAACCTTCTGGCGGAAATTCACGCCGGACTCGGCGGACACCACGTCGCAGCCCGCGCACTTGTAAGCAAGGCCTTCCGTACCAGATTTTATTGGCTAACGGCCCGGGCAGACGCTCGGGACTTAGTGCAGCGATGCGTCGGTTGCCAATTATTCGCTAATCAAAGCCACATGCCGCCTACCGCCCTACAAACCATACCCATTACCTGGCCTTTTGCGGTCTGGGGGCTTGACATGGTTGGACCCCTTAAAGGAGGAACCCACAAGAAAAAATATCTACTGGTTATGGTGGACAAATTTACCAAATGGATAGAGGCCAAGCCTGTAAAGACGGCCGAATCCGGACCGGTGATAGACTTCATATCCGGGGTTGTACACCGTTACGGCGTCCCCCACAGCATCAAAACTGACAACGGCACAAACTTCACGGCCGACGAAGTTAAACTCTCGTGCAAAAACATGGGCATCAAGCTCGACTACGCTTCAGTCTATCACCCACAAACTAACGGTCAAGTCGAGCGAGCCAACGATCTCATCATGAGCAGCATCAAACCCAGACTAGTGCGATCCCTCAAGGAATCTAACACGCACTGGGTAGAGGAGCTTGACTCCGTACTCTGGGGGCTGCGGACCACGCCGAATCGCACTACCGGATTCACACCATTTTTTATGGTATACGGCGCAGAGGCAGTCCTGCCCTGCGACATAATTCATGACTCACCTCGTGTGCGCATGTACGAAGAAAGAGAAGTCAAGCTCGATCGGCAGGACAGCTTGGACGCATTGGAGGTGGAGCGCGATGTGGCAAAAGCCCGTTCCGCATTTTATCAACAGCAGGCTCGAAGATATCAAAGCAGAGAAGTACGGGCCAAAACTTATAACGTTGGCGAACTAGTTCTACGCCTGCCGGACAAGAAAAAGGACAAACTAAATCCCAAATGGGAGGGTCCCTTCATAATCGACCAAGTACTGACTGGTGGAGCGTACCATCTGCGAAACGCATCGGACAACCGACTCGAGCCGAACCCATGGAACGCAGCACGCCTACGAAGATTCTACGCCTAGCGCCAGACTTTGTGCTCGTCTCCTTCCTATGTCTCCTTTTTTTATTTTTTTCAAATTAGCTGCCTGGTATTTCTCTCCTTCTCCCTACCTTTTTTCTCCCAAGCCCTTAGGGGCTTGCCTGCGCGTTGTTCGCACATACTTAACGCGCCACCCGCGCTCATTATACCTGGGGGCTTCCTTATCAGAAGTTTATATAAACGGGCCTCATGCCCAAAACATGTGTGAAACTTCTACATGAACCTTTTATACACCATTATATGCATCGATATGACTTAAGTTTTGGCCAAGCTGGGTTGCCTGGCTCCTGTGCTTACCCCTACGTTCGCGTTTGTTCGGCTAGGTGGTAAAGGGAGCACCTCTGTGATTGTTACTGCCGGGTCAGCCGGATGTGTGCCTCAGACTGGGTGAAGCCGAAAGCTAGCGTTCTTAAGGGAATATTCGGTCGGTAAACTAAAAGATGATTTTTTTTCTTGTTTATTTATCTGCCCCCAGATGCTTTTTCTCGCAGTTCAGACATGCACTTTAGGGCATGCCTCCCAGGGAAAGGAACCCCTAACGGAACTATTCTCCCTGGAAGATGTTTCTTACTAACCATGTAATATAACATAACTAGTTGGGCACTTGTCTGCTAAAGCACTTATGACCCCTACGCCTTGTCTCCATGCATGCCCCGGTTCTTAGATAACCGAGAGGGTATTTGGACACACTCCGGACTATCGGGTCCAGAGGTTGAAGTGAAAAGGTCCGCAATGACAAACGATCTACAATCCGGCTAGAAGGCATTTTTCATGTCATTTTAAATTACATAGTCAATTCGACTCGGTATATTCTTCTTCAATACCATCCAACAGGCTATCTAATTTATAGTCCTGCTGAGAATACTTGGCAGCCAACTCTACCTGGCCATACACTAAACTGACAGGGATCTCCTTTCTGTCAGGTCCCACGGGGCTGACCTCGGCCATGTGGTTCGGGTCAGCCTTCGTGTACCGAGTCTTTACCATGGCCCAGGCCTTCCTGGCACCTTGACGGCAGGACGATATCTTCCACAACCGGAAGCGCTGCCGCACTCCCTCCAGCTTCTATGCAAGCTCTCCAAGGCCTTCGGTCATGGAGAGGGATGGCCACATAGCCTGGACGACGCCTTGCATCGCCTGCCGAACTCGTTCGTGCAGTTGCAACAGCTCGGGAAGAAGGTCCCCCGCTTAACCGGGCATTTCCTCTGCAGGACGACCTGTCAGCATATCTATAGACATAGCTCTATCAATTGACTTCCTCGCCGAACTCTTTTTTTCGAAGATTCGTTCAAGCACTTACTAAAAATGCCGCGTCGAAGTCGCCGATTCTCCTTTACGGAAGCAGACAGCTGAGCACGAACATCCTTTAGTTCCTCGCCCAGCTGGGTATTGGCGTCTTGAAGTTTGTTCTTCTCTTGCCTCACCCTCGTCAGCACGCTCTCGCCAGCCTTTAGTTGGCATAGGAGTTGTTGCTTGTCCGGATTTACTCCGGCCCCATCTGCACTGTTATCGTCAGAATTGCACACATGCCGCACTTCACAACAGAATTATCTTTCGAAGCATATATTACCTGAGGGGGTCCCCTTGGCACTATCTGAAGCGGCCAGTGCGGCCTCGAGTTGGGCCTTGCACTCTTCCAGCTCCTGGGACAGTTGCGTGTTCTTTTCTGTAATATCCTGCATAACATATGATCCTTAAATCAGTTATCTTAACTGTTTCAAGTCTCGGGGGCTACTGACATATATAACCATCAGATTAACTCACCCGTATGTCTTTCACATACTGCTTTGTGGCTCTGGCTAGACCATTTTGAGTGGCACGGAGGTACGCATCTCCCGTATTAAAGGCGTCCAACGCCTCTGGGGAAAAACATGCGTCACGAAGAACAGTCCGGCGACGCCTGTGGTTCATGGCACTCTCCACCTCTGAATTGGTGGCAGATAGCCCATCTGCGTCCTCTGTCGGAGGAACGTCCGATGCGCGCCCTGTGTTCGCCTCCGCTTCCGGACCCGGCCTTGAAGCCTGGCCGGTGGATATAGTCCGGCGAGCTCTCTTCTTCCTGAGGAGAGCATGAGCGTTAGTGTGACTTGAGGGCATAAACCCTAGGCGTTAAATTTGCACGCCGTACCGTTGCGCCGGAATCTCGATCTGGTCCGCACTTCTTTTTGGCCCGCCTGGCTTCAGCGGCCCTTGTTGGCTGCCCACCGCGGGCTCGGCCCTCCGCCTCAAGGATTTCCCGTGCAAAATGAAACACTATTGGTTTACGGCATTCAAAATAAGGCATGGATGGATCTTCTTGAAAGTACTGGGACTTCGGTCTCGGTTACCTTTGAGGCTGGAAGTAGTCCGGGATAGTCGACCGTAATGGCCACTAAGGTATTGTCCTTACTCAATTGATGAAACACCCCATCAATTAACTCCACACATAAGTCCGGGTCCTCTTGGGAGTCCGGATCGAGGGACCGTTCTGGGTCCTCGGGTTGCGGAGGAGGGTTGTTTATCTCCTTCACAGTCTGGCGCAGCTCCTGCGTTAACATCGCTAGACTAAGTACTCAATTATGGGAATTTCGAAAGCGGGTAGACAAGTGAAAGTGTTTGCTCACCCAGCTTGGAGGACTGTACATAGAGAATCCGCCCCGTGGGTTGACACGGAGGAATTCCTCTTCTTCTCCCTTGTACAAAGCAGATAAGATCTTCGTTAGAGTGGCAGTTGAATCCGGCCCCTTGCGACCGCACCGGGTGGCGTCGTCCTCCCCGTTGAAATCCCACATGGGGTGGCCTCTATACTGAAGCGGCTGCACCCCCCGCGTAATGCATGTGGCCATGACCTCGATCATGGTCAATCCGGAATGAGCCAACAACCTTATCTGGCTCATCAGGTAAAGAACGTCCCTGTCAGTTTCCCTCTGAGGGTTCCGTGGGTGCCAGCTCAGGCGTTTCTTCAATGGAGCGTTATTAAACTCAGGGAGGCCAGTCCGTATAGGGTCCGGCAGGGGGACGTCATCCATATAAAACCATTCCGAAGGACAGTCCTCGGACGCCTTCTTTGGGGTACCGGATAGATATCCGGTCCGGCGATGCGCCATAGTTCGGCTCCGCCCACTTGATAAATTGACCCCTCCTGAGAGCGGGGCACAAGGCAGAACAACCTCTTCCACAGCGCAAAATGGGCCTCGATGCCCAAGAACAGCTCGCAGAGGGCCATGAAGCCCGCAACATGCAGTATGGAGGCGGGCGTGAGGTTGTGTAGCTGGAGGCCGTAGAACTCCAGTAGCCCTCAGAGAAACGGATGAATTGGAAATCCGAGTCCTCTTATTAAATAAGGGACTAGGCATACCCGCTCTCCTTGAGAGGGATTGGGGACGCTTTCTGCCTGCTCTCCACCGCTATAGGTGGCGATCCCGGCTCGAACTGGGACCATGTATGCTGGGGGAGGAGCCCCTTGGATTGAAGCACTACTAGCTTGCTATGCGGGACGGAACACCGCTCCCAATTTCCGGGCCAAGGGCTGGAGAGGCGAGAGGAGGATCTGCTTCGACCGGCCATGGTGGAATGGATCTCTGTCGAAAGAGCTCTGATGAATACTCGCGGAGGGAAGGTGGTGTGAATTGGATATAAACCCCCGTCTCTTTTATGGGCGGCTCATTTACGCAACTAGGGGGATAAATGAAAAAAAACTAGCTTTTCGCATTTGTTCGACACGTGGAAGATGGTCATTATGGGGCACAGAAGCTGAGGAGAGCAAGACGCACCAGAAGCCGGACACTATCCGACAGGTACATAGAATTTGGAGAAGAACCCGCCTTGCAATGCCGAAGACAAACTTGCACGCCGGACTTATCGTCATTGAAGCCTGGTTCGGGGGCTACTGAGGGAGTCCTGGATTAGGGGGTGTCCGGATGGCCGGACTATGACCTTTGGCCGGACTCCCAGACTATGAAGATACAAGATTGAAGACTTCATCCCGTGTCCGGATGGGATTTTCCTTGGCGTGGAAGGCAGGCTTGGCGATACGATATGAAGATCTCCTCCCATTGTAACCGACTCTATGTAACCCTAGCCCTCTCCGGTGTCTATATAAACTGGAGAGTTTTAGTCCGTAGGACGAACAACAATCATACCATAGGCTAGCTTCTAGGGTTTAGCCTCTCTGATCTCGTGGTAGATCAACTCTTGTACTACCCATATCATCAATATTAATCAAGCAGGAGTAGGGTTTTACCTCCACTGAGAGGGCCCGAACCTGGGTAAAAACATCGTGTCCCTTGTCTCCTGTTACCATCCGCCTAGACGCACAGTTCGGGACCCCCTACCCGAGATCCGCCGGTTTTGACACCGACACCCCTCTTTTCATCGATCTCACAACCGCACACTCCTCCCCCTATCTAGCTAGTAGCTGGGCCTCTCCCACCACCTCCTAGCTCCATTCTCTCTGTATATCCGTCTCGCTGGGCCTTATTTTCCTCTAACAAATGGACGTACACCGACCGATCTCTCTCTACACATATAGCTAGCTAGGTCCTTATAACTCGTTTTTACCCACGCGTTGATCGATCTATCTCATTAGTTATGTCTCTCCCTTCCTCCGACAAACAAAAATTGATCTACCGATCTTGTTAGGTTTGCTTACCAAACACATGGTTCCCCTTCATCATCCATTGATGCGTCCCAACAAATCTATCACGCACAGGCACACACAAAAACACATACCCATTCTTATTGATAACATTGTCGTTCCACCCTCAGTTTGTCTAGTTGGCCTCTCCCACCATCTTCGAGAAGCAACTCCATCACCCATCTAGCACTACCCCTCTCCCTCCCTCTCTCTCTCCTCTTTCTCTCTATGTCCCATCATATTTCCTGTCCTTCAGTTATGTATGGATGTCGACCGATCTCCCTCAAGACATAGCTGGGTCTCTCCTTCTCAACGCATATACGAGTCGTTCTACCTCTATAGTTAGGCCTCTGCCTACCCCTTCCCCACCCCCTCCCCCCCCCCACACACCGATACATCGAGCGCTCTAGTCATGTCTCCCTACCACACACAAACTTGACATGTGCCCTCTGATGTTCCGGTAGGTCTGTCGCCCTATATCTTTGACTTGCACACACACACAATTTCGATGGCTCTCTTCATCGATCTCGCACCCACCCACTTGATCCTCTCTTCAACTCTATTGATATCTATGACCCCTCCCTCTCTTCTCGTGGATTGCCCGACCCTCTATATATGATATGGATAGGCCTCCATTTCACACACATTGCATGCAAAATTTTGTTTGAGATGTCATCGACACATATTCCCACAAATACATTCACGAAATCAACCCCCCCCACACCCTCCCCCACACCCTCCCCAAAACAAAAAACACTCACGAACATGGTTTGTATCTCTCACACACACCCACGTAGGTGGGGGACGTGCACGAAGAGAAGAGGTGCATGCACGACACACGTACTCCCGTCTCTTTCCACCACACCCGCGCGGGTACACGGTGGAGCTCATTTCTGTACGAAAAAGGCAGCCCACGTGGTAATTTGGCACGTGTACTAGTTGTCCACTTGGTGGAGGGAGGATCGTCTACCACGGGTGAACAAACAAATTGTGACTTGACGCGTTATGTTAAAAAAGAGGCAAACCATGTGGGGCCTACCTTAGAGGCAAGGCTCTATACACTAGAGTACTTTTGATGTGTCCCGTCAACTCGTAGAACGAGGAGAAGCTTGCTTAGTACGCCGTCTCCCCCGCCCACGGGCGCGGTGGCTCGCAGGATGAGGTGAATCTTGCTTAGTACTATCCGCCTTACGCCCGCTCCCTCGCCCATGCGTGCGGTGGCTCGCAGGACGAGGAGAAAAATTTACTACTCCCTCCATTTACTCCTCGTCCCTACTACCTTTGTTATAGAGATTATATCATATTGTTTGGAATATATATGTCCTTTAATAGATTTCAATATGAACTACTAGTACATATTCCAAACACTGATGTATATAGACGTATTTTATAGTGTAAATTCACTCATTTTGCTCCGTATGTATCACTCTCCCTCGCCCCTCGACCCTCGCCCACGTGGTGGACGTGCAGCAATTCATTCAGTATCATATAGCCAGAACGATATATACTGCACTACCATTATTGCTCGACTTTCCGAAGAGGCGAAGAGCCAATCACAAGGTTAATATTTTGGAGATGCCAAGCGCAAGGTTATAGGAGAATGAGTAGTAGGTGATGCGTCATTTATAAACAAAGGTTTTTTTCTTCAGTGGCACGTACGCAATATGATAGGTTCATATGGAGAGAAAAGGAAACCGCTCCACTATATACATAGTCAGGATGGGCCAGCCTACACGGTTGCTTGCTGGGGTTGCTCTCTTCACACTCTCTCACACAAAACAACTGTGGGCACATCTCTAACATCCCGGCGGACGTGGGTGGATGCTTAGTGTAGATGCGGTCGCCGTCACCGACGGCGAAAACCCACTGTCGGCACGTCCCGATTAGGGGTCCCCGCCGTTCTCTCTCACAAAGCCGGTGAGGTTGCCTTCGTCCCTTGCTCACTGCCGCGACGTGGGCAGTTGCCGCCTCCCGCCGTCCTCCTCAAGGTTGAGCTACGCCCCTCAGGTACAACTCCCTTTACAGCCGGCTTGCACCACTGCTCCAGCTGCCCACATCACTCCATGTGGATATTTCTCTACTTCTTTGCCCCGCACATACCTCTACTGGCTTCTACGTACTGTATTTGTGATGAGTTTATGTCTCATCAACTAGTCCCAGTAACCTTATTCTAATCACGCTTCTTCAATTTCTTTGCCACAGGGATGCCCATCTCGATTTTGGTGAAACTGAACAAAATGATCCGATGGTCAAAAGGTCGCAAACTTCATTTCTTAGGAAGCTCGAACATTGCCAGCAAATTGAAACCTTGTTAGGGTTCACGGTTCAAGGGCTAGGGACTGCATGGATCGTTTTTTTCTTTAGCTGCCTCTGTTCCAAAATAAGTGTCAACTTTAGTAGTAGTACAACTTTGTACTAAAGTTTGTATTAAGTTGAGACACTTATTTTGGAACGGAGGGAGTACATATTTGCTATGACCTGTCAATCATTGAGATGCAATAGCATGCATGTTAGTCTCCTTTGTATTTGATGAAATGTTGCAACGGGCAACCTTGGACGCAAGATACATGTAACAGAAGCTGGAAGCTTCATAGCATTGTTCGAATTTATCTCGCTGATAAATTACAGTACGTACTATACTAGTACTTCCTCCGTTCCTAAATATAAGTCTTTGTAGAGATTTCACCATGAACCACATGCGGATGTATATAGATGCATTTTAAGTGTAGACTCATTCATTTTGTTCCGTATGTAGTTCACCTAGTGGAATCTCTACAAAGACTTATCTACTAGTAATAGCTAGCCCCCACTACTAGGAATTCTCTATCCTCTCCTTGAGCCACATCATCAAAATTAATGTAGTCGTTAGATGAACTAAATCAGTCCATAATAGCCGTATGATCTAGACGTTGAGAGGCTCCGCACTAAGCCACATGCAAGCATGCAAAAATACCATGGCATGCATGTGAGTGGGTTTTAAATCACATCAACATGTCTGCACACAAGCATGCACCGGTAGCATGCATGTAAGTGAGCTTTTAAGTCCCATTAACATGTCAAAAAGAAAAATATAATCCCATTATGTAGTAGGAGTTGGCTGATATTTTTTCCTTACGTGGGATGATCTAAATGATGATGGGAGTTTTTTTAGTTTGGCTACCACATTTGTCATGCGGTTATAGAGTTTTTTTAGTTCTATGAAATCGTTAATTTTACACAGAGAGATATACGACTTTTCCGCGGCAACGCGCGGGGAATCATCTAGTATTTAGGAACGGAGGGAGTACTATGTAAAGAGTTAGGTGTCGCACGGTGACCAGAAAATATGGTGATAGTGTGAGGTGGGTCATGTAATCACTGAGCCTGCGTGTTTTCACTGCTCTTGCACTCCTCCATTGTAAGAATGGAGAAAATTGTAATCTAGTAGTACCTTCTTTCACCGAAAGCATGGGACAACCAGCAGTCCTACCACCTCAGTAATAAAGAACAATGAGCCATCAAATCACATGAGACCCAGCAGTAAGTTGCACAGACGAAGCAACCATCACTCTTGCGCCAGTGAGAGGTCGCGTCCGCTCTACCCAGGCATGAATGCGGCACCGATTCTTTGGAGCGGCGCAGATCATTTTGGGCGGGAAGCGCGCGCTGGCAATGGAGGGGCTTTGGGTAGGCTAGGCTGGTCAGGAGTGGGCATGGCAGTTGTCCGCCTGTCCCTACCGGACACGCCCGGAAACGAGAGGATGCACCGACTCTTGCGGCTAAAATCGTACACTACACACCATCTCTCTGTAGGAGTAGGTCAATCTGTCGCTCTCTCTAACACACACATGCTGTTAAACACACATGCACACATGCACACGCATGCACCTTGGTCCCGCTGCATCTTCTAACGTGACTTATTACACATAGATGGAGGGAGTAGTAAGTACGAGATACGGTGGCACACTGACTTAGGTCGAATACAAGTGCCCAAAATTGTGTGCATGTTATAATAAGGATTCACTTAAAATAGTACGTGAGCGAACAGAGGGATCAATTGGACAGTGTTCCCGAGCAGTAGCGAGATGTGTGAGGTAAGATACACCGCTGGCGCTTTTAATTTTTCTTATTAATTTGTTTGTTTCACCCTCTGACTGGTGGGACCCAACATACTACGTGGAGATAGGTAAGGTAACTAAGGCTGCATTATTTCTGCACCACTATGGATAGTCTTACCACCAAAGCCACATGACACGATTATGATTTAAATCCCAATGACTCCCACACACAAAAAAAAACACGGCATGCTTGTCACACGAATGCAGGAATGTATAAAAGGCTATTTTCCTCTCGTTGAACATAACGGGAGGGTTGTGTAGCTGGTTAGCCTGTTCGCTCATCAAACTTGAGGTCTTGGGTTCGATAACTACACTTGAGCATAATTGTGTTTTCTAGGGTTTGCACGCTTCACACTCTCTCTCCAGTATATATATACACGCTGGAGCCTCAACGCTTGTAGTTGCTCTCTTCACACTCTCTCACCCTCTCCAAATCTAAACAAGACTTCGTTGGCCTCTCTCTCCCCTCATTGCTGCTCAAAGAGCCAGCAGGATCCGTCCGCCGGGAAGGGAAGGAGGCTTAACGTTGTCGCCGTCGGCGAGGGAGGGATCCACTACCGGCGCAGCTGTTCACTTTCACCCAGCGGCAGCGCGGGAGGGCCTCCGACCCCTTCTTCTTCACCGTCGTACCGTCGCCCACCGGACCACGCCCCAAGAACCTTAAGGTATAATTTACTTATTCCACATGCATTGCTCTAGCTGCATGTATACCATGAATCTAGGACGTGGTTCAAAGAGGAAAGGAGTGGGGGGAAGTAGTGGGAAAAGTTGTATAGCATGAATCTAGGACGTGGTTCAAAGAGGAAAGGAAGGGGGAAAGTTGTATAGCATGAATCTAGGATGTGGTTCAAAGAGGAAAGGAATGGAGGAAAGTAGTGGGGAAAGTTGTATCGCATAAATCTAGGACGTGGTTCAAAGAGGAAAGGAAGGGGCGAAAGTACTAGTATAGACTGGCTATCCAGCACCTACATTGGTCGAAAAGGGAAAACAATGACAAACGCAGTACATACATCTGTAACGAACTGATCTTTTGTTTTGGGGGACAAGGTTGTAGAGTTTGAGTAGGACTAGATTTGTTGCGCTCACATAGGGAAAGGTGTCTAAAGATAACAAAACTGGGACCAACACAAATATGCTCCTTGGTTGTTTGTTCTTTGTTGCAACAGACTGTGCATGACCAGAGCACATCGGTAGATGCACATGGTGCTGGTGCATCCACTGTCCCGTGCAACTCTTTAGCTGTTGTTAATCTAAGGCCCTGTTTGGTTAAAAATTCCCTAGTCCCTACCTGCTTGGTTCCAAGGACTAAACATGGACTAGAGTTTATTAAATGACATGCTAAAATACCATGTTACCCCTAGTAATGAACTAATAGAGACAAGGTGCGATGCGTGGCAGGGGCAACTGTTGGAAAAAGTCCCAAAAAGACTCCCTCGGGGTCTTCTTTCTTTATTCCCAAATGCCCACTTTTAGTCCCTAAAAGTCCCTCCTGTTTGGTTTAGATGGGACTGACACAGAGTTTTTTTAGTCCCTACACCAAATGTCCCTGTAAACAAACACCCTCTAATAATGCCGCTGGAAAATTGATGCAATGCCACAGTTAAAAGCAAATTACATGTTTAACGAATTTTGTTGTTAATATAAAATCTCTATGTTAATATTAATCAATGCCACCGTTTGAGAAATGCTACTGTCTTGCTTTCTTTCCCATTTAGATAAGGTAGATGCTTCTTTTTGTTGGCTTCTGTGTCATCCACCGTTATTGACCACTAGTTGTTTCCTTTGCACCTATGTGTAAACAGGGTTATCTACTTCACCTTGTTGCCATTGTGACCTTTTGTTGCACTGCATAAAACACTTTTGTTTTAAGAGTGTTTTGTGCAGTTCAACCAAAATGTCACACCGACAATGTTGCTTGATTGCTTGATCTTAGTGGAACTACACAAGATGAGATCTTACTTCCTATCCGTGTTGGCAATTTTGGTTCAGATCTTCTTCTTGTGAGTTATTTGAATTCCGCTTCATGAGAGGTCAGTACTAGCCTTCTTTCACATGATTCTGCAGTGTGCTTTCATATGTTGTGCTACTTGTACGGTAATGTTGCTTGATTTTAGTGAACTGCACAAATGGAGACAAGACTTCCAATCTGTATGTGCACCGTAATATCCCATTGAGGTAAGATAAGGATATTTCACAACTGTTGGCCTATATTTTTCCACTTTCATCAGAAAATTAATGTCATTGTTTAGTGCTATACTTGTGCTCCCTAATTGACATGCCAAATCTTACATTGAAGGCGAAGCTAGTCTGTTATTGAACCAAGTGATGAAGGGGAAGAACAAGCGGAAGAAAAACAAAAATCAACTCCCGGTGCTATAATGAAGCACTGGAACTATGATGACACAAGTAATGATATAGTTTTTCATCTTAATTTATTGCTATGGCTGGAACGAGCAATTGTTTTGCCACTGATTTGATCCACTCTTAATGTAATACGTAATTATCTCTGCTTGTGCAAATAGGGATCTTCTTTGAAGATTCCATATATTTTAGTGGAACTGCACAAGAAGATGTTGGAAACATTGAACTAATCAAGGAGTATATAGTAAGCATGGCCACCACAGTAGATAGCAGCAGATGGTTCCGGAGAAGTGCTTGATCTGTATGCTCTACACAATAAGCCTCCTGACAAAGGTTGGTACTCGCCCACTGATTTCATCCATATGATTGAGCTTTGTCATCTCTATTGGTGTTGTGCCACTGTTTAGATACTGTCATGAAAAAGTGGTATTGTCCTTGAGAAGTGCTTCATTTGTGTTGTTTTAAATATTTCCTTTCCTTTTTTTCGAGCAAACAGGGATGCTAGCATTTAGTTGTCCTCTTGTCTTTGCACAACAGGATCATCTTCCTCTGAATAAGAATATGGACTACGTGAAGTGACTAGTTCCGATTATGCCAGTATGAAGAAACCCCGTCTATCTTCTCATCAGAAGGAGCAGTTGAAGGATGGTTACATTACTCCCCACAAGACCAAACTAACTTCAGCTCAGAAGGACTGACAAATCTCCATTTTTTTGCTGTGATGCGCGAGTACAATGTTGTTCTAGGATTCTTTCTGGTGAGTTCCATTTTTCTAAAAGTGTGCTCTACATGGACCATGTAGGTGCCTGTTTAAACTGTCAATTCATAGTACAGTTTGCTTTATACTAATCACTTTTTTGTATTTGTGCAAACAGGAGTGCTCAGCTTGATTTCAATGGGAACTACACAAAATGTTCATGAATACATCGAATCATTCATTTCCACCACAAGAAAGGAGGTGCTGATAAGTTCAAGGCGTTGCAACATATAAGGGTGAAATCATATAAGCTACGCGCGAATTTGGTTGATTTTGGTGGAACTGCACAAAAAGAACAGCTGGTTTATTTAGCACGAGGTGCCATGTCAATGTCCGAACTGATGGGAAACCCTGCCCATTCCACAATCATAGGCATTTGATATTTTGGAATGGGACAACCTTGTCAAATTTTGCTCATTGATTTTAGCAAGACATGCATTTGATATTTTCGAATGGGACGCCCTTTGCTGTCAGCGGCATCGATCAATTTTTTCTTTATTCTTTAGCTGTGAAGTAAATATTGCCGCTAACATGTGAGTCGCTGAGATGCATAATCATCGATTGTTTTGAATGTTCTCTATGAATTGCCAGCCCTGTGTGTTTGATTGCAATGTACAGAAACGCTAAAAAGCTGCTCAACTCTTTGTACTCCTTCTGTTCCTTTTTACTTTGCACATTGTGAAAGTGCATACTTTTTTCTATAAGATTGGTCAAAGTAGAGATACTTTGACTGTAGACAAAACTTGTATGCAGACTAGAAAGGACCGGAGGTAGTACATGTGAAACTGCTGCAAACGAGGTGATCACCCTAGGAATAATGCTAATACGTATTGTTTTGCATGTTCATCCAATGCCAGATTTCATATAAACATGCCGGATTTCATTACATTTCATACATTTTTCAACTAAAAGGGATGTGCTGGAGGTATAATTAATTAACCGAAGCTACCCACCTGTGTCCCGCTGAGCCGAATAGAAGCTTCAGTGACTTAACTGCAGGTGCAATTGCGTAACTAACATGTGGCCTGTTGGGCCCATGTGTCAGTCAGCCAACTGCACAAGCAGTTAAGTAGAAGCAGTGTTCTTCTCCAACACAGCTCTCCAACTCCACATCGCCGCCAAGAAGCTAACCGGCCGTCAATGGTCAACCCGCCTAGCTTGGCTTCAACCGGAGGGTAGCAGCGGTGGCCTTACTTGGACCTGAGCGGCGGTGACCTACCGTGTTCTACTATTCCTCGTTTTCTATGTGGCGCGGCCTCGTTGGTAGCGGGGTGGGGCCTTAGCGGAGCCGGCGATGTCCTCTGTCTCGTTGCCGGCAGGCGGTGCCTCGGCGGAGCGGTGGAAATCCTCCCCCTCGTTGCCGGCGGGGTGGGTCCTCGGCTGAGCCGGCGATGTCCTCTACCTTGTTGTTGCCGGGGCGGCGCCTCGGCGGAGCCGGCGGTGTCCTCTGCCTCATTGTTGACGCCGCAGGGCCTCGTCAACGCTAGCGGAGTGGGCACTCGTCGGAGCTGGCATTGTCCTCTGCCTCGTCCTCGGTCTCGCCAAACAACACCTCGCCCGCTTCATCGCCCTCTTTGTAGGCGGCCGTAGCCTCCTCCACCCGCATGTGGTACCACCAGCGCTCGAGGCGGCCCTCGCGGGCGGATCGGTACGAGTCGAGAAGCGCCTCCTACTCCGCCCGCTCCCCGGCGATCTGCTCCTCCGCCTGCAGGTGCTCCTGGAGGAGATGGTGGTTGTAGGCGGCATCGGCCTGCGCCTCCTGGAACTGCTCCTCACGCATCTGCCTCACCATGTCCATATATTGGGCACGGGCCTCGCCGATGGTCATGGTGCAATGCACCAGCGAGGATGGCACGGAGGAGGGGGTTCGCGCCGGATCATCGACTACCATGTTCTCCATTGGGACGTCGTCGTCCTCCGGCTGCCTGCCAGCCAGCCGGTCGGTAGCAATGGCTGCCATCTCCTTGTTGTCCATCGTCCGCCCGTCCCGAAGAGCGCTGGAGCGCGAGGAAGCCATGGTGGGCAGTAGTGCTGTGGACAGGAGAAAGGGAACGGATGCGGATGACTGCGGCTATGGCCGGTGCAGCAATTTATATAGCAATGGTGGGCGGCGGAGGGACGGACGTGTGGCACCGGAGTAGCCGCCTCGGCAACCGTGTATCATTAATGTGGGCGGCAGATGGATGGATGGACGGCACTTGTGTCGTTTGAAGGCGGAGCAATCGCCTGCATCGGGAAGCGGGGCGGGCGGTGCTGACTGTTTCGGGCGGAAAGCGCGCGCGGGCGGGGAGATGACTTTACTTGGAGAGGATGACAATGGGAACCCACCAGGGCCATAGCCTCACGTACGCAAG
>NC_041387.1:444204842-444207593 GCF_002162155.2 Triticum dicoccoides | reverse complement strand
TATATATATATATATATATATATATATATATATATATATATATATATATATATATAACTATAATTTTTTTTGCTTCCTCCTGGTTTCCTGACATCACGGTCCCACACCATTGTCAACCTATGTAGTCAATAAACGAGAGAATTGCACAAGAAGCGGCTGACAACTGGGACCAAGCAGCTCGAGTAGTATTTGTGTTTCTGAGGTGTGAGCACTGCAGAGGTTTCCGATGTTTAGCCTAGATATTAATTTTTCTCCTCTGAACAACAACGAAAACATTGCTGCAGGTATTAACTGGGCGGGTTGTGGCCCTTCTAGCCCAGGCCAGATATCTAGCCCAGATTTTAATTTTTTTCAAGCTGAAAATGGCTAGCCTAGCTATACTTTTTTTTCGGAATACCCAGGCAAGGTCAAGTTGTTATTCTCCGACCCACTGGGCGGCAAATCTTTCCTAGGACGGATGCATTAGGCTTAACGAGAAAACGGGCTTTAAGAAATAATAAATGGGAGGTAATTATAAAAACTGGGCAGTAACTATAAAAAATGCACCAAACACATAATTACTTTATAAAATATTATTTTTGGATATTGAAAATTTTAATTTCATTAATTGTTGCGAGCGCAATGTTTCGTTGGATTTTTATGTAATATAAATTTATATTGAAATTGTATTTAATCTGACTAGAAATTTCGGGATAAAAATATTTTGGATCCCATCAAAATGTGGGAAATTTTATTGAATTCTGTTTTGAACGGTTGGTTGAAATGGGTTGTACGTTTAACAAACTGTAAATGGGTTGTAGTAAATTTCATTAGAATTCAAAAATGGGCTGCACATTCTTGCAAATCTCAAATGAGCTATAAGTTCTTTGCCACACACTTGTGGCCTTACTAAGTTGACACGTCCCCTAAAAAAAGAGTTGACGCGTATGCAAGGCTTTGTCATCTTATAGTCAACACACGGTTCTAGCAGCAGTGGTCGTTGGATGTCATCCAACGGATGTCGTGCTTCTTCTTCAATCTCAGATATTCTAGCTTCACCCGCCCAAAAAATGATTCCTCCCCCTAACATCTGGGGCGCACCGTTTCGGAAGCTGACTTGTGGGCCTACTAAGTTAACGTACCAAGGGCTTTGTCAACTTAGTCAATATAAACGATTCTAGCTGCAATGATCGTACAATGTCCATCCAACGGCCGTCGTGCTTCTTCAACCTCTGGTCTTCTTACTCCAGCCGCCCAAAGTAGTGTCGGTCGTGCCACCTGCTCCTGCCTCCCATGGCCGGCTGTGCTGCCGCGGAGGCCTCACTGCCCCCTACTACTCCCACCGCTGGTCAGGCCATCCCTCCACTCACCCACACCCCCTATTATTCTGCAGCGACGACAGCCTCACACCATAGCCGAACCAGTGAACCCTCATACTCCTCTCTGCGTGGGCATCCACTGCTGCGTCTTCCCCGGCTCCGCGTCGTCCCCTTCCTAGGCCTCGTCGTCGTCCAGCGCCGTGGTGCTCTCGGTGCGGCGTGGTCAATGTGGTCAACGACCAACTTCCATCGGAAGGGTATTGTACGTGGAGAGGCTGACAGCTGGGTCCACGGTGGCCGTAAGGAAGTGCCTCCTTATTACGCGCAAAATAATTATTCCTCCACCTGACAGCAGGGACCCATCGGACGGGCCACCGTATTTCGCGAAAAAAAAGTTTCTCCCCTGACTGCTGGGACCCACTAGCTACACCTTTGCACGCAAGGAAGTGCGTCTGGGCGAAAAAACCGATTCGCCCCCCTGACTGCTGGGACCCACCAGCTACATCTTCGCACTCAAGGAAGTGCCTGACAGTCGGGACCCACCTGGTTGAAGCGTACGTAGCATTGTCATTCTGGTCGTGAACATGTACGTACATACTGGTGGATGTAGAGGCGCACATGTAGCATGTACACGTACGTACAGCGGGCAGTGTGCAAGAAATAAAATACTGCCATGTACGTACATATGGGTGGGGTCTCAAACGCCTACTCACGCATACGTACGGCCAGGGCTCGTGTACATGGCTGGGTCGGAACGGAGAAATAGCGTCATCGTCGTGTTCATGGGGAGCCAACCGGCTGGGTCGGAACAGAATGTGTCGTCGTGTTCATCGGGAGGGCTTGGATGGAACATGCGATGGAAACGAGGCCTGGCGTACCGCAGAACGGAGGAAACAGCCTTGTGTTTGACCGGCCACGTTCGAAATGGGATCCTGTTCATCAGGAGGGGTCTGGCGTACCGCAAAATGGAGGAAACGGACCTCCTATGGTCGAAACGGGGGTCCTGTTGATTGGAAGGGGTGTGGCGTACCGCAAAACGGATGAAACAGACTTGTGTTGGAGCGCTACGGTCGAAACGGGGGTCCTGTTTATCGGGAGGGGTGTGGCGTACCGCAAAACAGGACTCCACGGGATACTGTTCATCTCCACCGTCGACCTCCTCCAGCCTCCACGGGCTACTATTCATCCACCGTCGACCTCCTCCAGCCTCCACGGGCTCCTGTTCATCCAGCCTCCACCTGCGTGCTACTCCACCGGCTACTGTTCAACCACCCCTCTCCACGGGCTCCTGTTCAACCACCCCTCCACGGGCTACTGTTCATCCACCCCTCCATCGTCTACTGTTCATCCAGCCCTCCACGGGGTCGTCCTGTTCATCCAGCCCTCCACGGGGTCCTGTTCATCCAGCCCCAACCGGCTCGATCGATCAGGGTCCTGTTCATCCACCCCCACC
>NC_041387.1:444193963-444204261 GCF_002162155.2 Triticum dicoccoides | reverse complement strand
GCAACGCTCACTGTTCATCCAGAGGCAGCATCGATCGGCTTCAGTTAGCAGCAGTAGCGAAGGAATCACTCGATCGCTTGGGTTCAGTAACGCGTAGCCTGCAGTGCAATCGCTCGGGTTCAGCTAGGCGACGCCTCGCTCGGGTTCAGTTAGAGCCCAACGCCTCGAACACACACGCGTACGTGTACGAGAGAAATGTGTATCGCTCGGCCCCCGACCACCCACCGTAACCGGGAACTCCCTGAAATTTTCCTCGCCCACGCTTCTACCATGGTTTTTTCCGTCATGGACGACCCAAAGAATGTCATGCAGCTGCGTCTCCGGCCCGCCCAGGACGAAAATCCCATTTTCTGTCATGATTTTTTGTCATAGAAGTAGGAGCCCACCACATCTATGATGATACCGGGTTTTTTCACAATTATCGTCATAGAAGTATCATAAGTATGACACAAAAAATTCGTTCGGCCCAAAATGTCACGGATGTGTCTTTTTTTTGTAGTGAATCCGGTTTTTATTGGCCTACTCTCTTCAAAGATGCCCGTAAGTTTGTTTTATCTTGTGATGAATGTCAAAGAATTGGAAATATTGGAAGCAGCAAGAAATGCCTATGAATTATTCTCTTGCTGACGAACCATTTGATATATGGGGATTTGATTACATGGGACACTTTCCTTCCTCTAATGGGTATACACATATTTTGGTTGTTGTCGATTATGTTACTAAGTGGGTAGAAGCTATTCCAACTAGTAGTGTTGATCACAACACCTCTATTAAAATGCTTAAGGAAGTCATTTTCACAAGGTTTGGAGTCCCTAGATATTTAATGGCTGATGGCGATTCATACTTTATTCATGGTGCTTTCCGTAAAATGCTTGCTAAATATGATGTTAATTATAGAATTGCATCACCCTATCATCCTGAGTCTAGTGGTCAAGTTGAACTTAGCAATAGAGAAATAAAGTTAATATTACAAAAAATTGTTAGTAGGTCCCGAAAGAATTGGTCTAAGAAATTAGACGATGCACTTTGGGCCTATAGAACAGCATATAAAAATCCTATGGGTATGTCTCATTATAAAATGGTTTAAGGAAAAGCTTGTCATTTGCCTCTTGAGTTAGAACATAAAGCATATTGGGCAATTAAAGAACTCAACTATGATTTCAAACTTGTTGGTGAAAAGAGGTTATTTGATATTACCTCACTAGATGAATGGAGAACCCAAGCTTATGAAAATGCCAAGTTATTTAAAGAAAAGGTTAAAAGATGGCATGATAAAAGAATCCAAAAGCGTGAGTTCAAGGTTGGAGAATATGTTCTTTTGTAAAACTCTCATTTCAGATTCCTTGAAGGAAAACTCCTCTCAAAATGGGAAGGAACCTATGTTATCGAGGAGGTTTATCGATCTGGAGCCATCAAAATAAATAATGCTGAAGGTACTACCCAAAGGTTGTTAATGGGTAATGAATAAAACATTACATCTCAGGTACACCTGTTAATGTTGAAAGCAATATTATCCAAACTATGACACCAGAAGAACACATGAAAAAAAACTTCCAGAACACTCCAGAATCATGAAAAAAGGAGGTACGTGATGCGATAAGTAAACGGAGTCCGAAAAATCAGCAAAATTATTTTCTGTCCATTTTGGAATAAAACTAAAATTAGGAAAATAAGAAACAACCAGGAAGGCACCCCTAGTGAGCACAAGACACCAGGGCGAGCCTGGCTTGCCAGGCGCGCCCAAGTGGGTTGTGCCCACCTCGGGTACCTTCCGGACTCCGTTTTTCTTCCATTTGCTTGTTTCCCAAGATAAAAAATCTTTATATACCCCCCGAACCTATTGACCACCGTATCATGGAGAAATCTTTTGTTTTATTTTCTTGTTGTTTTTGGTCGGATCTGTTAAGCCAGGCATCATGTCTTCTTCCTCCTCCAACAATGTGGAAGAGGATGCTTGGTTGATGAAGATCGATCTAAAGAGAGAAGAGCCCGTAGAAGCCATCAAAGGTGACAAGAGCAAGGAGGTTACCAGAGATCAAGCGCCGATGGTTGAGCAGGCCTTACCTGCCGAGGAAGAAGAAGAAGAAGAAGAAGAAGAAGAAGAAGAAGAAGAAGAAGAAGAAGATATCCTTAAACCTTACTATGATCATCCCACCCATCGAGATTGAAGCCTTTCGGATCATCGAAACGGTTCATGTGCAAAATAAATATCTCACCCGTGAAAATATTCTGTTGCAAGAGCACATCATCGCCCTCCGGAGCGTCATCTGTAGATTGGAGAATCTCTTGATCATGAAGGACAAGATCGCTACCACTTCATCACCGACACCTCCTTCATCACCAGAAGAAAATTGAGTATCGGGTATGGGTATTCCCCTTGGCTTGTGCCAAGCTTGGGGGAGGTGCCCTGGTATCGTATCACCTCCACTATCTTTTACCTTTACTTATGTTAGTTTGATCCATAGTTATCTTTTGCTTTAGATGAATAAAAGTTTAGTTTGATCCTTTCTTTTCAAGAGTTTGCTTAGTGATCTATCTTTGTAATAATGTGCAAGATATATAATAAAGTTTAGTTTGATTTTTGTTTTCATTACCTTAATGTTCAATAAAAAGAAAGGAAATAAAATAAATGAAAAAGATCATATGCTGATATTATGGTAAGTAATGACATCACATAAGGAAGAGTATAAGTAGAAAATTTTATTGGAGATTTGCAAACATAGCATTGGTCAATGATGCAATTCATGAAAGAATTAATAAGGGAAGAGAAGATTCACATGCAAATATACTAGCTTGGACATCTTTTGTGATTGTGATCCCCCATCAAAATATTATGTGCCAAAATTGTTGACGTTGGACAAGGAAAAAAACATAATGATTTATGTTTGTTCATATTCACATAGAAGTTATATTGTCATAGATCCTTCAACATGTGGTGCTTGCCCCCTATCTTTGCTAGCAAAAATTCCGCACTAAGTAAAGATACTACTTGTGCATCCAAAAATCCTTAAACCCAAATCTTGTTTTGAAGAGTCCACCATACCTAGCTAAGGATTGAGTAAGATCCTTCAAGTAAGTTGTCATCGGTGCAATAAGGCAATAAAAATTGCTTTTAAAAGTGTTAAATCATTTAGTGTAACGGAAAATTGAGCGTTGTACAAACTTGTGATGGAAAAGAATAAAAGCGACAAACTGCATAATAAAGGTTGCTATCATAAGGGGCAACATAACATGACGTTCTTTTGCACTAAGGGGTTGAGCATACAAACAAAAAGCGCATGGCAACCTCTGCTTCCCCTCTGCGAAGGACCTATCTTTTACTTTTATGTATTTACCTTTATGCAAGAGTCAAAGTTCTTCTCTCTATTCCTTTTTATTTTCTCTTTTGGCAAGCATCATGTGGTGAGGAAATATCTAGGCACATATATCCAGTTGGATATGGGTAGCATGAGTTATTATTGTTGACATCACCCTCGAGGTGAGTATGTTGGGAGGCGAAACTGTAAGCTCCTATCTTTATATGTGTCCGGTTGAAACGTTTTGCTCATGTTTATGAGGTGAGTGTTAGCAATCATAGAAGACTATATGATGGTTGAGTATGTGGACTTGCCAAAAAGGCTCCGATATGTGACCCTTCCTGAAAAGATGATGAATTGTAGTTGCAAAGTTGACTGAGAACATAGTTTGTTGGTTTTCAATAGTTTATGATTTATACTTCGATGTTGTGATGAATTGTTACTTGTTCATCAGAAGTCTATGATAAAGTTTTATATTGTAGTTTGTTGCTGTTATAATAATATACATGATGCTTCTATGTTCGTATTTTTTTATGGAGACCCCTCTCTCTAAGCATGTGGACATGTTTTTCCATTTCGGTTTTCGCTTGAGGACAAGCGAGGTCTAAGCTTGGGGGAGTTGATACGTACATTTTGCATCATGTTTTTCTACTGTTATTTATAACGTTTTTATGCATAATAATGATTTTTGGAGTAATTCTAATGTCTTTTCTCTCATATATGCTAGGTTCACACAAAGAGAGAGAATTCCAGCAGCTGGAAATCTGGACCAGAAAAAGCTACGTTAGGCTACCTATTATGCACAACTCCAAATGAGCTAAAACTTCATGAGGAATTTTTATGGAATAAATAAGAATTACTCGAGCAAATAACTACCAAAGGGGGCCCATCAGGTGGGCACAAGCCACATGGGCGCACCAGGGAGCCTAGGCGCGCTCTGGTGGGTTGTGCCCTCCTCGGCCCACCTCCGGTGCCCCTCTTCTGGTATATAAGTCATTTTTACCTAGAAAAAATAAGGAGAGGACTTTCGGGATGAAGCGCCGCCGTCTCAAGGTGGAACTTGGGTAGGAGCACTTTTGCCCTCCTGCGGAGCGATTCCGCCGGGGGAACTTCCCTCCCGGAGGGGGAAATCATCGTCATCTCATCATCACCAACAACTCTCCAATGTTGGGGAGGGAAATCTCCATCAACATCTTCACTAGCACCATCTCCTCTCAAACCCTAGTTCATCTCTTGAGTTCAATCTTTGTATCAGAACTATAGATTGGTGCGTGTGGGTGACTAGTAGTGTTGATTACATCTTGTAGTTTATTACTATATGGTTTATTTGGTGGAAGATTATATGTTCAGATCCATTATGCTATTTAATACCCCTCTGATCTTTTGCATGATTATAATTTGTGAGTAGTCACTTTTGTTCTTGAGGTCACGGGAGAAATCTTGTCGCAAGTAATCATGTGAACTTGATATGTGTTCGGTATTTTGATAGTATGTATGTTGTGATTCCCTTAGTGGTGTCATGTGAACGTCGACTACATGACACTTCACCATATTTGGGCCTAAGGGAATGCATTGTGGAGTAGTTATTAGATGATGGGTTGCGAGAGTGACAGAAGCTTAAACCCTAGTTTATGCACTATTCCGTAAGGGACTAATTTGGATCGAAAAGTTTAATGCTATGGTTAGATTTATTCTTAATACTTTTCTCGTAGTTGCGGATGCTTGCGAGGGGGTTAATCAAAAGTAGGAGGTTTGTTCAAGTAAGAACAACTCCTAAGCACCGGTCCGCCCACATATCAAATTATCAAAGTACCGAACACAAATCAAACCAACATGATGAAAGTGACTAGATAAAATTCCCGTGTACCCTCAAGAACGCTTTGCTTATCATAAGAGACCATTTTGGCATGTCCTTTGCCTCAAAAGGATTGGGCTACCTTGGTGCACTTTTGTTACCATTATCATTACTTGCTCGTTACAAATTATCTTGCTATCAAACTACTCGTTACTTATAATTTCAGTGCTTCCAAACATTACCTTGCTGAAAACCGCTTGTCATTTCCTTCTGCTCCTCGTTGGGTTCGACACTCTTACTTATCAAAGGGACTACGATTGATCCCCTATACTTGTGGGTTATCAAGGCTCGGTTGCCTTGTCGCCACAGTCCACCTCCACCGCTGGCGACTGGCATGTCGCGGTGCCGGACCCCACCGCGCCAGCGGGTCAAGGGGCCGCCGCCGCGGGCTATGTGTTGTCAGCATCATCATCCCGAGGTCACAAATGAGAAGGCGGCGGGGGCGAGGTGGTGCCCGGTCGGCGTTGTCCTCCATGGTTCCCTCTGAGTCCTCGGCACTGTAGCTGCCGCTGGAATCCAGCACCATTGTGAGGGGGTTCTCGCGGGGCCCGACGTGGCCATCCGGCAGAAGCCCCCACAGGTCGAACAGGGGCATCACGTCGACCAGCTCTACCATCTCCCTATAGCGGTATTGTGGGAGTGCGTCCTCAGGAGGGTCCTCTGCGAGGCTGCCGAGCAAGGTCGCCAGGGCCCCCTCCAGCTCCTCGGGCTTCAGGCCACTGGCATGCAACCTCATCGTGTCTTTCGCGCCAGTGTACTCCCACATGGGCCATGAGTGTTCTTGGTGTGGCGCAATGTGCCACCAGAGATACTCCTTGACGGCCATCGGTCTTGACAACTTTGCGGTCCGGTGCGCGGCCATCAGCTCCAAAATGGGCTCCATCTGTGGATCAGTGAGCTACGCATGCCCCCACCCAGGGTTCTTCTCTCCTGGGTCTGTCGAGATCATCAAGAGCAGGCTGGTCAGGCATGCGTCTGCATAGACCCAGCCCTATCGATAGCCCTCCACATTCTTCGCGGCCTTCAGGCTGATGATGTCGTCCTCCATCGCCTTGATGGAAAGGAGATGCATCCTAAGCACTGCTCCACCGCAGTCACCCGCAAGCTGAAGAAGTGGCGAAAGAAAGCCACCGCGGGCCTGACGCCCACGAAGGCCTCGCAGTAGAAGGAGAATATGGCCAGGAGAAGGATGGAGTTGGGTTTGGAGATGGATGGCATGGATCCAATAACGGGGGAGGATGGCGTAGAATAAATCCGAGACGGTGGGACCAACTCGGCGTAAACACTGTGGAGGAAGAAAGGGTAGGCTGACGCCCCCAGGCCGCTCCACGCTCGTGAGTTTGGCCAGATCTGGGTCGCCTGCTCCTCGTTCTGATCGCTGGCCACTAGCGGGAGCACCGCATCCAAGTCCTCCATGTCAACGATGGTGGAGCGCCGGAGCGCTGCCCGATGGCGGGCGCGCTCAGGGCAAGGGTCATTGCCTTTCCCTTCTTGCCGGCGGGCGCCATTCGCGCATCATAATATGCAAGTGGAGATGGGGAGAGATGTGGCATACGTGAGAAGGTCCATGAGGAGTTGTACGCGATAAGACGGATGCAAGCAAGGAAGACGATGATGGCCTCGCGTCGCGCGTGGGCAGGCATTATGTCAGCCCCTGCGTTTCCCGAGGCATTGTGGGAGACGTGTGGGCGTCCCTAGCTCCATCGTGCGCCACGCGCCACGCTTGGCCCGCGGGCGGTTAAGGCCCTCGCCGTTTCACCCCCTCCCCCCCAACGGGCATAGACATGCACGCCGTGGGCCAGGGGGCTACTATCGGGCCCCTGGGACCGGGGGTACCCAGGCCCGTCTGCCTTCGGCCCAGGGCGCGGCATATATGAAGAGCCCAAATGGGTGGCCCGTCAGCAAGCGTCACGGGCAAGACTCCTCCCGAGGCCCTCGCCTCACCAGGCCCCCATCAGCACGCATCCCGAGCGAACTAGGCGGCTCCGCCAAGAGCCTCACGAGACAGCCTCCCGAGGTTGCCTCCCGAGGCACCCTCTCAAGGATGGGCAAGTCGGGGTTGTTCAGCCCGGTCGCGCGGTCCTGCTCCTCCATGTGGGTGATGCGCACTGCAACAAACGACGCGAGAGGCCGTGCCAGCATGCGCGGATGGGGTGGGTTTCCTCTTTTGTGCTAAGGGGGCAAGACCAGCTCGTCGGTTCCCAAAGCAATCCACACAGGTTGCCCGATCGGTGCAAGAAGACCTGGACGACGGGTGTGTAGGGCGGAGGTCATCACCGAGCACATCGGCGCGTCATGGACGGTGGCTTTGCATGCGAAGACCGCCTTTTGTCCGGATAGACTGGGCCCCTGCCCCCCTTCAAAATTGTCATTGTGTGGAAACCTTCCCGCCAATATTTTCGAGGGAAGAGGACCAAGGTAGATATAAAAGGGGGCGGGGTGCTGTCGTCAAGAAGGACTCCAATTCTTGACCCTTGTAATCCCGCTCTCTCTAGCCAGTGCAATCCAAAACCTAGCAGGGTAGGGTTTTACACCGCAAGGTGGCCCGAACCTGGGTAACTGTTGTGTCACCAGCCCGCTCCTGCTAACTCGCTCTTGTCGTAGCCTCGTCGTAGTTAGCTGCACAAAAGAGTATAGCAGTAGGAACGAGCACACCCCATAGGTCGAACCCTTGGGTCCCCGGAGCCCCGATTCCGACAAGTGGGACCTGTCAAGGGTCTTTTGTGTAATTAAATATAAAGCGAGGGGTGTTTCTGCAAAATGTGCAGGCCATGTAAGCTCGGAATACGGGTGAAGTGATCTGCATGCTCGAAACTACAATCCCGTATTTTTAAAGTTCTAGCACCAAACTAAACATGCAACGCAAGTTCTATGACTCCTGGTGATATTACCTCTTATTCTATTTATGTGTTTTCTATGACTATTTTATGTCTAAATTTTAAGAGAAAAATATTTTCCCAATCATATTAAAATAAAACACCGACCAAATGTTTTTTGATAATTAGTTGGATTATTGCTCTTTATGTATACGTTGTCAAATTGCATTTTTTTAATCAAATATGCAACTAACATTCAATATTTTTTGACTGTTACTGCCCATCTTTTCTAAACATATGAAATTTAACATAAAATTACATTTGTGTATGCAACAAGCAAAAAATCATTAAAAGGGTTATGGCAACGCGCTGGCATTCTATTAGTTCTGCAACATATATGGAACAATCCACTTATTATGCATACAAATTACAATCCACGGACCAAAAAATCCCTGAGACTTCTTGGGACTCCCTTTGACGATCCGAAAGCAATCGGGGGCTCAGTTTCAGGGTCTCGTGGACAAAGTTCGAAACTCCTTGCCACTGTGGAAGGCAGCTCTTCTGCCGAAGAGTGGGCGGTTGCTCTTGATCCAATCGGTACTTTGTGCCATGCGCGTCCATTCCATGCTCGCGCTATCCCTACCTGCAAAAACACTCACTGCACTTGTCAAGATTTGCCGAGGCTTCTTGTGGTGTGGCAAGAGCGAAGCAAACGGCGGGAACTGCTCGGTGGCCTGGGATGAGGTGTGTACGCCCAAGTGGGCAGGCGGGCTGGGCTTGCCAGACTTGAGGTGGCTCAACAAGGCGCTCCAGGCCCGCTGGCCATGGTTACAAAAGGTAGACAGTGACAGAGCCTATGCGGAGTTCTCTATCTCGGTACCGCATGAAGCCCATGCTCTGGTCCAGGCCGCGGCCCATACGACGGTGGGGAGTGGCGCCAAGACCCTGTTTTGGGAGGACCGTTGGATCAACGGAGCGAGAATTAGTGAGATTGCACCGGCAATATATGCCAGAGTACCACCACGCACCAGAAGGAAGAAGGTGGTCAGGGAGGCACTTGCCAACGGCAGTTGGGCTCTAGATGTTGGCCCAAACCTAACGTGGGAGGAGCTTCAGGAGTTCTTGACCATTTGGACGCAGCTCGAGGCGGTGCAACTTGACGATGAGATGGAGGACACGGTCAAATGGGTCTGGGAGAGCAATGGTACCTTCTTAGCGAAATCTGCGTATGAGGCCAGGTTCTTGGGAAGGGAAGTCTCGCCGACGGCGGCGTTCACATGGAAATCCAATGCACCATTGCGATGCCGGTTCTTCTCTTGGTTGGCTATCAGAAACCGCTGCTGGACTTCTGACAGGCTAGCGCGGAGAGGACTGCCTCATCAGGACACCTGTCCGCTTTGCAGCCAACACGATGAAACCATGCAGCATCTGCTCATTGACTGCTCATTCGCAAAGCAAGTATGGCATTGGTGAGCCACGCTCAAGGGACGTGTGGATTTCTTGCCGTTACCAGGAGAGACCCTGGCTGGCTGGTGTGTGAGATAGGATGGCAGCGATCTTCACCGCAAGTCAACTAGGGCTCTGTGCGTACTAGGAATGCGGGCGCTCTGGAGACACAGAAACGACATAGTCTTCAACGGCGTGACTCCCTCGCTTCCTTGGGTTACAAATATGCTTAGAGAGGAAGGTGCATCCTGGACAAAGGCGGGGCTGATCGAAGAGGGCATGTGGCCGGCGGAGTGGGCAGTAACCTGAGTAGTCCGAACGGTTTCTTGTATATCGGTAGGCCAGCTAAAAGCTGGCATGTAAATAGCGTCAAACCTTGTATTGGTGTTTTTGGGGCTCCCCACCCCCACTCCCTTCTTTAATGAATGATACGCACTCTCGTGCGTATTCGAGAAAAAATCCCTGAGATATGACGACCAAAATATAAACAATAACTTGGGCACACCAAACAATTCTCGATTTGTTCTTTTTTTAGCGGGATTCTCAAATTGTTCTGCAGCGTAGTCGCAAAGGCATGTACATTGATAATGTAGCTTTATGTTTGTATATGAATTTCAATACATCTTTTTTTAACTGAATGGCAATACATCTTTGTTCCGAGGGGTAGCCGTTTTGTATCGACGGCAGGGAATCTCCGGCTCCCGCGGCGAGCACGACCGTGCTTCCCGCTGCTATTGCCTATGCGGATGTCAGGGTACGTGGACATGGACCGGATCCAGCAGGGACCTGCTGGCCGTTGCCTCACACGTGCGTACACCGGGGCCACCACCCCTGCAATCTGCACGATGCTAGCCTCGTCTTGGTCCGTCGTAGACTATGACCAGA
>NC_041387.1:444171512-444193580 GCF_002162155.2 Triticum dicoccoides | reverse complement strand
GACCAGACACGATCTGGGGCTAATCCGCCGAGCCCGTTCTTCCGATGTTTTTTCTTTCTTTCTTGATTGTTACGATGAAGCAAATCCGGCTCCATTAGTTTAATTTTTTCGTGTGGTTTTGTGAGGGCTTGGTTGGGCGTTGGGGGCAGAGATGAGATGGCGTCCCATGCTTCTCTTTTGTCCGACTGTTGGAACTCGAAAGTGGTGCATCGCATTTTCTTTACTCTTTCTTTTTGCATTCTTTTTGTTTCACCTAATCTGTGGTCAAATTAACCTTAAAATGCCCAATTTTCGGAAGATGTTGTTGTGTTTGTCACTTGCTGGCCCCACCAGAGCTTTAGGGCATCTTCAAGGCGGACTTCAAAAACGGACAATCATCCGTCCACAAACGGGTCTCGACAGGGATCCGGACACTGATACACGAGCCGACACCCAAAGCTAGTTTCAAACACGCGGTCACATTTGATGCGAATTTAAATAAACGTTACGAAAACATATAGCAAACTAGGCTATTATAATCGGATGATCTTCATTCAAACTTATATAATATTTTACATAAACTCGGATGATCTCCTTCTAAACCGGAGCACATGCATTACGTTTTTGACATATTTCAACTAAACTATAGCAGATTTCGCGGGCGACGCGGTAGGGCAGAAGCCAACGCCTTATGCTCACCCACATCCGTCATGACGCCCATGCCGGCGATTTGCTCCCCTGCGAGTCGATGCTCGTTAAGGAGCTGGAGGTTGTACCAATGGTCGGCCTACGCCTATTGGAACACCGCCTCCTGCTCTTCCACCACCTTGTCGATGAAGTGCGCCCGCGCCTCGCCCATGGTGATGTTGTTTCAATGCGGAAAGAAGGCACGTGTGGCGGGCCGGCACTCTTGGCCGTTGTGCCGCTTCAATGTCGGCTTCAATGAGAGGTCGTGTTCGCTCTAGGCCGGTATGAATGCAGCGTTGACGCTCTGGAGCGCCGCTAACCACTTCAGACGGGAAAGGGCACGGACGAGGGAGAGGGTTTTGATGGGTCTGGGCCTCCGGGGTGTCGGACGCGTGTGTGGCAGCGGTCCAAACACCTGCAAAAACCCCCCAGTTTGCTTCAGGTTTGCGGGAAAAAGGACATTTGGGTCGATGCGTGGGCGGATGGGGTACCGCGTTGGATACTAAATATGTCCGGATCCCCGGTCCGTACGGATGCGAGTGGTTTGAGGGTTAGCATCAAAGATGCCCTTGCACCCCTTTTTATTTATGTAATAATATATTGTATTATACTCCCTCTGTACCAAAATAAGTGTCTTGAGCTTAGTACAAATTTGTACTAGAGCTAGTACAAAGTTAAGACACTTATTTTGGGATGGAGGGAGTAGAAACTTAGAAATCAAAAAGTTACTTAAACAACAACAAAAAGTTTTTTTACGTATCTGTTTTTTGTTTTCTCTCATTTGGCGTTTCTGTACCATTTTCTATAAAAGGAATGATGACGTATAAGGTTATAACTCTCAAAACATCTTATGTTAGTGGTATGTTACGTAGGCAATGACTTCACCACAAATTAAAGTACTTTGACGTCATTATAAGAAATCTAGGAAGAAACCCGAGGATCGTATGGAGTAAGGTGAAACCCTATACATGTTTGAAATATGCCCTAGAGGCAATAATAAATTGGTTATTATCATACTTCCTTGTTCATAATAGTCATTTATTATCCATGCTATAATTATATTGACCGAAAACTCAAATACATGTGTGGATACATAGACAACAACATGTCCCTAATGAGCCTCTACCGGACTAGCTCGTTGATCAAAGATGGCTATAGTTTCCTAGCCATAGACATGAGTTGTCATTTGATAACGGAATCACATCATTAGGAGAATGATGTGATGGACAAGACCCAAACTATAGACGTGGCATATGATCATATCAAGTTTATTGCTATCGTTTTCTGCATGTCAAGTATATGTTCCTATGACCATGAGATCATGCAACTCATTGACATCAGAGGAGTACCTTGTGTATACCAAACGTCGCAACGTAACAGAGTGACTATAAAGGTGCTCTATAGGTGTCTCTGAGGGTGTCTATTGAGTTGGCATGGATTAAGACTGGGATTTGTCACTCCGTATGATGAAGAGGTATCTCTGGGCCCTCTCGATAATACAACATCACAAGAAGCTTTCAAGCAATGTGACTAATGAGTTAGTCATGGGATCTTGTATTACGGAATGAGTAAAGAGACTTGCCGGTAAAGAGATTGAACTAGCTATGGAGATACCGACGATCGAATCTCGGGCAAGTAACATATCGCTAGACAGAGGGAACAACATATGAGATTGATTGAATCCTTGGCATCCTGGTTTGACTGATAAAGATCTTCATGGAATATGTAGGAACCAATATGGACATCCAGGTCCCGCTATTGGTTATTGATCGGAGAGGTGTCTCGGTCATGTCTACATAATTCTCGAACCCGTAGGGTCCGCACGCTTAACGTTCGGTGACGCTAGACTAGTATTGGGATATGTACGTTGGTGACCGAATGTTTTTGGGAGTCCCGTATGAGATCCCGAACATCACGAGGAGTTCCTGAGGTAAAGATTTTATATATAGGAAGTCTTGTTTTGGTCGCCGGAAAGGTTTCGGGCATTATCGGTATTGTACCGAGAGTGCCAAAAGGGGTCGGGGGGTCCACCTGCCCCCGGGGCACATGGGCTGTAGGGGTGTGCCTTGGCCTATACGAGCCAAGGGCACAAGCCCTAAGGAGGTCATGCACCAAGAGAGCGGATAAAGGAAGAGTCCTAAGGGTGGAAGGCACCCCCCGAGGTGCCTTGGGAAGGGAGGAAACCTCCCTAGGCCTAGCCGCACCACCTCCCTTGGAGGAGGGGCCAAGGTTGCGCCCTAGACCTCCCCCTTGCCTCCTATAAATAGTGGGGGGAGAGGTAAGGGCCGCACACACCAAATCCCATGCCCCGGCGGCAGCTCTACCTCTCCCAAAACTCCATTTTCTCCTCAGATTGGTTCCGGTAGTGTTCAGCAAAGCCCTGCCGGGATTGCACCACCACCATCTTCACCACGCCGTCGTGCTAATTGAGGTCTCATCTACTTCTCCTCTCTTGCTTGCTAGATCAATAAGGGGGAGACGTCATCGATCTGCACGTGTGTTGAACGCGGAGGTGCCATCCATTCGGTACTAGATCGGATTGGACCGTGATTGGACCGCGAAGAGTACGACTACATCAACTGCGTTTCTTAAAGCTTCCACTTAGCGATCTACAAGGGTATGTATATCCAATCTCTTCTCTCGTAGATGTCCATCTCCTAGATTGATCTTGGTGAGCGTAGGATTTTTTTGTTTCCCATGCAACGTTCCACAATAATACATGATATTAAATATTTAGTCAATTATAAAGCAATTCATTATCATGTCGTTTCTCGAGTTGCATTTTGGCGCCAATTCAAAGTGGATTAATATAACATCGTAGGGCTATCATCGACATTCACTAAGAATCTTAACAAATTCATTTATTGCGCAACTACGATTATGAAGCATGGACACGTTCCGTTGGGAGGCCGTTCTCCCTAGCAGTAAGTGACCCTGACACAACCTCGGCAGAGGGAGAAAGGTACCTGGCCCCGGAGGGATCCTTTTTTATGGTGGCATAGTCCAAGTAGGGTGGGCGTATTGATGGGGGTTGCGGATGTCCTACGATGCATGGGCGGCAGCCAGAGAGGTATTGACGGACGAGGAGGGTGCGGATGTAAAACAATGGGGAAAAGGGGCGAAGTGAAAGAAAAGTGGACGGGAGTGTATTTATGTGGGCCTGGGTGTCAGAGTCTTACGCGGCGGCGGTCTAAACTCCCACAAAGCCTCCCTCGGGTTGCTTCCGTTTTGTAGGAAAACGGTCGTCCGGACCGCTCTGCGGATCGATAAGGTACTACGTTGGATGGCAAAATGGCTGTTAGGGCATATTTCTCCCTTAGTGGTTTTGGTGATTGTTGACAATGCATTTGCATGCTAATCGTGTGCATTAAGCATTTCAGATAATCATCTTATGGCACAAGAAGATTTGAACCCCTCTGGATAGTTATGAAGACGGTGTTTTTCTTGCGTTTCTCTTTCGGTGGACTTGAGTCATAAGAACACCATACTATTAAGAGGGAGTCCGCTTCAAAAAGGTTTGGGTGGAATCAACACGTACACTATCTCTTTGCACACTTGTTCTTTCCTGGCAATTGAGCTTGTCCATCCTTTGTGTTTAGACCTTGTCAGAATAGACTAGGCGGTAGTACTCCTCTGCCCAGCAGTAGTACCTCTCTAGCGGCATTGCCGCTGTATAGTGCGGTTCCCACTTCCGCTTGTGTTGATGGTTCTGTGTATGAGTGGTAGTAGAGCGGCAATTATGCACGGTAGTACCGCTCCTGCAGTACTGCGGGCATAACCACCCCCTACTACTGCAGGTTTACTAAACCCTCTATAGATAGGCGGAAGTACCGCGCCACGCCACGGTAGTAACGCTTAAGCGGAACTACCGTTGGCTTGTGCAGCCGGGAGTACCGCTTAATTGTGTTGTTCTTGACTGATCTGTTCCGCGAGCGGTAGTAGAGCGGCAATTCCCTATGGTTGTACCGCCATAGATGATTCTACCGCCCTGCCCTTCCCTACTATCACGGGTTACGGCAGCAGTTCAACACCACACGGTAGTACCGCTGGTGGGAACAGTAGTATCGCTCCGGCGGCACTACAATCCCCCTGACTCATTCAAATTGAACCTTGTGGCTGGAACTTCCGTGCTAGCGGAAGTATCATTCACCCGAGAAATACTACCGCTTATGCATGGGCAGTGGGAGCATAACGGCTGGATCTCCTCTCCCACTATATAAAGGAGTTTTCTTTCTCTTAGTTGACTACCTCTTCCTCCCCCGAGCTCCATTGTTGCTCACAAGCTCATGTTCGCTCGATCTTTCTCCCCGGCCAATAAAACTTGTTGATTCTTTATGGATTGGTTGAGAAGGCCTAGATCTACACTTCCACCAAGAGAATATTGATTTCCTCCACTAATCCCTTTTGGATCTTGTTACTCTTGGGTGTTTGAGCACCCTAGATGGTTGAGGTCACCTCAGAGCCACATTTCATTGTGGTGAAGCTTCGTCGTGTTGTTGTGAGCCTCCAATTCGGTTGTGGAGAGAGCCCCAACCTTGTTTGTAAAGGTTTGGTTGCCACCTTCAAGGGCACCACTAGTGGAATCACAGCATCTCGCATTGTGTAAGGGCGTGAGGAGAATACGGTGGCCCTAGTGGCTTCTTGGGGAGCATTGTGCCTCCACACCGCTCCAATGGAGATGTACTTCCTCTCAAAGGGAAGGAACTTCGGTAACACATCCTCGTCTCCACCGTATGCTTTGTGGTTATCTCTTACCTTTACTTTGTGAAAGCTTTACTTGTGTTGTATCCTTTGCTTGCTTGTGTTGCTAGCATCATATAAGTTGTTCACATAGTTGCATATCTAGACTACCTGTTTGTTGGTAACCCTATTTTGTTAAGAAAAGTTAAAAATTGGTAGTTGCCTATTCACCCCCTCTACTCAACCCTATCGATCATTTCCATGGCTCCAGAATGATGTGGGCGTTTGAGGGTCAGTGTATGCCCTTACACCCAATTTTGTTAATATAATATTGTATTATAAAAATTTGGAAATATTATAAAATTTTAGAAAATCAAAAAGTTACCGAGATGACAGAAAAAATATGTTTTTCGCCTATCGACTTTTTGTTTTCTTTCTCATTTGTCGTTTCTGTACCAGTTTCTATAAAAGGAATGATGTCGTATCGCATTATAACTCTACCAAAACATTTTACGTTAGTGGTATGTTACGTAGGCAATAGATTCCTGGCAAATTAAAGTACTTTGACGCCATTATAAGAAATCTAGGAAGAACCCCAAGGATCGTATGGAGTAACAGTTAAACCCTATATGTGATATTAAATATTTAGTCAATTATAGCAATTCGTTATCATGTCGTTTCTCGAGGGGCATTTTGGCGAGCAGAGTAATATAACATCATAGGACTATTGTAGATATTCACTAAGAATCTTAACAAATTCATTTATTGTGCAGGTATGATTATGAATGTACATGCACGTACACATCCCTCTGGGAGGTCATTCTCCTTAGTAGCGAGTGACCTTGACACAACCTCGGCAGGGGAGAAGGGTACCTAGCTACGGAGGGATTTCGGGTGGACGGCAACGTAGTCCAAGAAGGGCATGTGCAGCGGTGGGGTTGTAGACGTCCTATGATGCCTGGATGGCGGCCGAAGAGGTACATCGACGGACGAGGAGGGTACGGATGCAAAGCAATGAGGGAGAAGGGGCTAAGTCAAAGGGAAGTGGATCGAGAGGGTATTTAGGTGGACCGGGTGTGTCGGAGTCTTACGTGGCAGCAGGCCGGACTTCCACAAAGCCCACCCCAGGCTGCTTCCAGTCTGCGGGGAAATGGACGTCTGGACCGCTTTGTGGGCGGATAAGTGTAGGATCGAAAGTATGTCTGGAGGGGGGTGATTAGACTACTTGACCAAATAAAAACTTAACCTTTTCCCAATTTTAGTTCTTGGCAGGTTTTAACAACTTAGCACAAGTCAAGCAATCTTAACATAATTCAAGCAAGCATGCAAAGAGTATATAAGAAGCGGAAAGTAAAGCATGCAACTTGCAAGAATGTAAAGGGATGGGTTTGGAGAGTGCAAATGCAATAGGAGACACGGATGTTTTTGTCGTGGTTCCGATAGGTGGTGCTATCATACATCCACGTTGATGGAGACTTCAACCCACGAAGGGTAACGACTGCGCGAGTCCATGGAGGGATCCACCCACGAAGGGTCCACGAAGAAGCAACCTTGTCTATCCCACCATGGCCATCGCCCACGAAGGACTTGCCTCACTAGGGTAGATCTTCACGAAGTAGGCGATCTCCTTGCCCATACAAACTCCTTGGTTCACTCCATAATCTTGTCGGAGGCTCCCAAGTGACACCTAACCAATCTAGGAGACACCACTCTCCAAAAGGTAATAGATGGTGTGTTGATGATGAACTCCTTGCTCTTGTGCTTCAAATGATAGTCTCCCCAACACTCAATTCACTCTCATAGGATTGGATTTGGTGGAAAGATCATTTGAGTGGAAAGCAACTTGGGGAAGGCTAGAGATCAAGATTCATATGGTTGGATTGGAATGTCTTGGTCTCAACACATGAGTAGGTAGCTTTCTCTCAAAAAATGGGTAGTGGAAGTATAGGCACGATCTGATGGCTTTCCTCACGAATGAGGAGAGGGTGGAGGGGTATATATAGCCTCCACACAAAATCTAACCGTTACACACATTATACCAAACTCGGTGGGACCGAATCAGAAAACTCGGTCGGACCAATTCAGTACATATGTGACCGTTAGGCAATTTCGGTGGGACCGACATGTCATCTCAGCGGGACCGATATCATTAGGGTTAGGGCATAACGTAATCTCAGTTGGACCAATTTCTCAAACTCGGTTGGACCGACTTTTGTAATAAGCTAACAGAGAGTTGGTCAGGCAAACTCGGTGGGACCGATTCGCTCGTCTCGGTGGGACCGAAGCATTATGAAAAGGAAACAGTGAGTTTGCATTGCAGCCTCGGTGGGACCAATCGTTCATCTTAGTTTGACCGAAACATTACGAAGGGAAACAGAGAGTTTGCAACCTCATCTCGGTGAGACCGAGATCCCTATCGGTGAGACCAAAAAGACTAGAGTTTCTGGCAGTGGCTATGTCAAATGAACTCGGTGGCGCCGGATGGATCAAATTGGTGGGGCCGAGTTTGACTTTTGATTTGGGACAAATGTGGATATGAGAAAGTGGTTGAGGGCTTTGGAGAATATCACTAAGCACTTTGAGCAAGCAAGCCATTAAGCAACACCTCATCCCCTTTTAATAGTATTGGCTTTCCTATAGACTCAATGTGATCTTGGATCACTAAAATAGAAAATGTAGAGTCTTGGACTTTAAAGCTTGAGCCAATCTTTTGTCCTTAGCATTTTGAGGGGTCCACATTCCTTATCCATGCCATGCCAATCATTGAACTTCCCTGAAATATTTATCCTGTAATGGCATTAGTTCAATGAGCTATATGTTGTTAATCATTACCAAAACCACCCAGGGATAGTCGCACTTTCAATCTCCCCCTTTTTGGTAATTGATGACGAAATATAGATCAAAAGCTTCGACAAATGATAATAAGATTGAAATACATTATCGCTTTGAGAAGTATGTGACAAACAAGAGCTTCCCCTAAACTCGTGCATTATTTAAAATTTGCTTTGGACTACAAATGCACAATGTGTTAGGAAATGGGTCACTCTTCCATGTCACATACATCTTGGTGGAGCGCTCAAAATGATAATAATTGGAAACATACAGTCATCACGAAGCAAAGTGATCAAACACATGATCATCCAAGTATCTCACAAAAGGCATAGTGTAACAAGCAAACACACAATAAAGTTCACGCAAATAAAATACAAAGAGAGACAAAAAGCAACACTCACTCTCTCGAAGACTATGATCTCTACATATTTCTCCCCCTTTGGCAACAAGTACCAAAAAGTTAAAAATATGCATAGTGCTATGTGTCTCTCAGGCTTGGTCTTCATGAGGTAGTGTAGAGATGACTCTAAGGACGAAAGCTTCTATAGATGTGGCTGGAGCTGGTGGCACTGAAGCTGTGGCTGCTGGTGCAGATGTAGTAGCTCTTGTATCTGGGACAGGCACTGCAGCAGACGTCTGACTTCTAGGCACTCTAGTGAAAGCATCTGTAGTAGACTTGCCCTTCTTCTCCTCCACTTCCTCCTGAAGTTGCTCAACCACTGACTGAATCTCAGTTACCTTGACATCAAGATCATAGAATTTCTGCTCAATGATCCTCTCCAAGCTCTCTTGGTTTTGAGTCAGGGTGGCCAAGCCCTTCTCAATCCTCAAGGTGGATTGGATCAGATATCCAAGTTGATCTTGCTTGCTCTTCAAGAACACCTGAGATGCCTATTCAGCTGTTGGCATCTTTGCAGCTTTCTCTGCCCTTGCCTTCTCTCTCTTCTCATGTGCTTGCACTGAGGATGGATCTTCCTCAGTCATGACAACAATGTTATCCTCAAAGTCTGGCCTGAGGGGTAAATGCTCCTTGTCCAACAGATATGTGCATGTGCCCATCTTGGAGTTGATGAGCACGTGAATTTGTGGAGCATACCCACAAGATCTCCTCTGATCTGCAGCTGTCCTCTTGATTGTTTCCACAATCACACTCATCACTTTGAACTTTTGAGGGACATCAAATATATGCAGCAAGTTGATGGAGTGTCCTCTTATCATTCTATGATCTCCAGATTTTGGCAATAGAGTGTGCCCCAGAATGGTATTGGTAGTAGGCAGCCCTGACAGCAAGTGCTTCACTGAGCCAAACTTGCGAGTCTCCAGGTCTGCATCGGGAATCTCCTTGTATATGCTAGCCATTGAGTTGTGATCCTTCTTCTTCTTGGCATAGACATCCAAGTCATCTTCATGAGCTACTAGGGCTTTGATCAATCTAGACCACTCATCAACTGTAGAATGGTACCTTGTACCCTCTGACATCTATACATTTCTGCCATCTGGATAGAAATGAGCAGTAGAGTAGAATTGCATGATCAGCTCATCATTCCACTTTGTGAGCTTCTGGCCAACAAACTTGTCAACTTCACAGGCCTTGAAGCTGTCATAAACACCTAGGAAGTGATCTTCATTCTCTCTAATGTAGGTCTAGTCAACCCATCTCATGTCACACACTATGGGCTTCTTGTCAAGCAGGATTGCCTCATAGAAATCTTGTTGTTCCTTTGTATGGAACCTGTAATCCACAGTAGTTCTCCTCCTGACAGCATATGAGCCAGCCTTCCTCCACTGTCTCAGTCATGCATCCTTCCTGATCCTCATGTCCTCTGCAACAGGATGAGCATCATTATGGTCTGGGATCTTTGGCTTTAGCTTCCTTAGCACTTGGGCTTCAGCTTCCTCTTCTTCAGCTTCAGACACTGGGGCCTTGTTCTTCTCCTCGACAGGTATGTTCCTGGTACTCCTCTTGGGTGCAGTCTTGGGAACTGGAGCAGCAGCTTTAGGAGCAGACTTGGGCTTAGCAGCAGCCCCTGACTTAATAGCATCTCCCATGAGCTTCTGTGCCTTAGCTGCTGGAGCAGCATCATCTTCCTCTTCATTATCAGATCTCACCATTGTAGACTTTCCAAGAACTTTAGTTGTTTTTGTTCTTGCCCTCTTCTTCTTCTTGTCCTCACCAGTTTCCTCTTCTTCAGATTCAATAGTGAATTTCATAGTTCCACCTGTGGCAACTTTCCTTGGCTTGGAAGTAGGCACTCTCCTAGCTGGTGCCTTTCTGTTCATGCCTGGCCTAGTTGATGCAGCAGTGCCAAACTATTTCTTCACTACCTTCTTCTTGGAAGTGGCCTCATCCTCAGCTGTAACATAGTCTTCATCCTCTGAATCAGAAGTTTTCTTCTTCCTTGTTCTAGTAGCTGTCTTGGGCAAGTTACTAGGTGTGCACCTGCTGCCCTCATCATAGCTGCTGGAGGGACTAGTGCCCTCACTCAACTGCTCTTGTTGTTCAGACCTATTTTGGCTGTCACTCTGGTCAGATATCTTGCAGGCAAACTATCAGCAGACCCTGTGAATAGGTTGTAGATGAGGTAGAGTAGATGAGCATCACAAAGTACAAAGGTTTTGCAAAACAAATTGAGTCAAAAAGCTTAGTTTTAATTCTCTACAGAAGTGATCTCGGAGCTACCGAATTGACAAACTCGGTGATACCGAAGCAACACTTGTAACCTAAACTAGTGAACTCGGTTGGGCCGAGTCACAGTTTGGTGGCACCGAGATTGCTAGGGTTTCACAGAATCCTGAACTCGGTCACACCGATTTGCATGTTTCGGTCAGACCGAAAAGCGCATGTGCACTGGCCTAAGCCGAATCGGTGAGACCGATTTCTACATTTCGGTCGGTCCGAGATGATATCTGCGGACAGCTAACCCTAAAATTTACGAATCAATCTAGACCTAATGAATATTTAGCTAGATAGATTAATCTCATTCATGGCAAGAAACATGGCATTGTCCTTGTGCTAGGAATCAGAGTGAAAATGACAACACAAGGGGTCGAACACGTACCCTAGAACGGCGAGTGTTCGCTACGGCGGCGATGGCAGAGCAGAATCCATCAACGGCGGCAGAATCCAACGGCGGGAGGTCGTTGGCAGCAAGAAGACGATCTGGAGACCTGAGGAGGCAGAGCAGGACACGCGCGGGCTGAGAGGATTTGAAGTAATTTCCAAAATCTCACCCATGGGTATTTATATCCCGACCCTGTCGGTGTGACCGAGTGGAACAACTCGGTGGCACCGAGATTGCAGAATCGCAAGCGGTTGCTGCAACTCGGTGTGACCAAAGTGTTCAAATCGGTTGCACCGAGATGAAAACCTAGATCAACTTAGTGAACTCGGTTTGACCGAAATGGATTTCTCGGTCAGACCGAAATGCACAAAGAGGTTTTGGAAGTTTAAGTCTATGACGAATCGGGGACTCCGAGTGCTTCTCACACAGAGTGGTTTGAATCAGACTTGATCAAACTTTGTGATGTAGCATGAATAGAGTTTGAGATGAGAAAAGCATAGATAGCTAGAGAAGGTTCTTAGGCATGCTTGTCCATCCACTTGGCAAAAGAAAAAGAGCCAAACAATCAAAACAACAAGTGGATGTCCTTGAATGAGTAAAATATGCAACCAACATGCTCACACAATAAAATGGCAAATGAAATATGTGGCAAAGCATGCACAAGCAATTCTAGCATCTATCAAACAATTGGCGATGACTAGGTCATCTATATATGAGTATATTGACTTAGGAGTCAAATGAGAACATTTGATCATAGGTCATACTCATCGTTTAAGCACAAGTGGGGTTACCACTTTTACATAAAGCATTGTTATGTTCACATCATTTGAGTTGCTTTAGCTCAATTCTTTAGAGTAAAGCTCCCCCTAGATGTGAGATCCCTCCTAAGAAGGATGAACTAACCTTGGGTTTTGTCGATGATGACTTCATGTAGGTGTTGAAGATGTGGATGCTCAATGTTGAAGATCATTTGGAGCAATCCATTGGAGTGAGTTGCACTTTCAATACCTACACGGGTTAGTCCCACAAGGAACAAGCAAGGATATCCATAGACATAGAGTGATGCACACACAAGATGATATCCATGAAAGCATTAGGTTACCTTGTCCCTTGTCTTACCAACAAGAGGGTTTGTGACTCCTTGAACTAGTGAAAGATGTGGAAGTTGATTGCACTTGTCCTTGCCAAAATGATGTGGGTGAACAATATTGGCGGAGTCACCCTCAAGAACTCTCTAGTCCTTCTTATTTGGGATCCACATCATCTTGATGGGAATCCTTGGGGTTGTAGTGAAACTTGATGAAGTAGAACTTGATGTAGTCTTGGGAACCCACTTGACCAAGGCCTTGGGAGCTTCTTCAAATGCATCAAACTCCTCTTGAAGCTTGTCCTTGCCTTTTTGCTTGTGGTCTAGTGGTGGAAGATCATCTTGAGCTTGTGTCCCTTGGAAAGAAGTAGGATCATACTTCTCTTGTTGGGGGAACAAACTTTGTCTTGGGGTATTGATCTTCTTCCCACTCAACTCCATTGGCATTGAACTTTCGTTCAAAACCAACACCTTGATTCTTCCGGTGCCTTCCTTGCTTGTGTACAATTTCCTCAAATTGCTTACTTTCGGCAATGCTCTTATAGACACCCTTCTCTATAATTCCCTTCAATAAGCTATTTTCTTGCTCAAGTGTATATTGGCTAAGAGAATCATTAGTGGAATCAAGAGAACTACTAGAATCAACAACATTGGATTTAGCATGATTATTGTTACTACTAGAAGAAGAATCTTTCTTACTCTTGTTACTAGACTTGACTTGTGGCATGTAAGTATATAAGAGTAAACGCTTGGCAATGTAATAAGAACTTTTCTTGCGAAGATCATCATTGATTGCCTTTAAAAACTCATGCTCTTGCTCAAGGTTGAGCTTTTCAAAGCGTAACTTCTCATGAGTCTTTAAAAGTTCTTGATGATCTTCCAAGGTAGTTTCATGAGCTAACTTAAGAGTGTTTAGTTCTTTAGTTAGGCGCTCAATCTTCTCCCTATCATTTTCATTTGTTTTATCTTGATTAGCATGATTAATTGACGTTTCATCATAGTATTCATCACTAGAGTTATCAACAAGTAAATCATCATCACCTAACAAGTCATCTTCATCACTATTGAAATCAACATACTCGGGGTGTGAAACCTTTGGGCCTTTAGCCATGACGCATCTTCCAATTCCTTCATTTGGTAAGTCAAATATGTCGTAGGAGTTGGTTGACACAAGTGCTAGACCGGCAACACCTTCATCTTGAGTATATTCGGAGTCAGAGTGATAGCTTCTCTCGGAGGTTCTTCGTTCGTAATGATCATCTCTACTCCTCCTCTCTCTTGGTGGTGATTCTTCTCTTCTACTTCTTCTTTTGGGTGAATCTTTTCTCCTCTTGTAAGGAGCCGTACACTCATTGGAATAGTGTCCAGGTCTTCCACAATTGTAGCAATTACGTTCACGACTCGAAGATCTTTTGATTGTAGGACCTTGACTTGGAGCTTCTTTCCTTACTTCTACTCTTGTAGAACTTGTTGAAGTTTTTCACCATTAAGCTCAATTTCTCATTGAAGGTTTGTTTCTCACTTGATGATGTAGGAGCATCACATGAGGCTTTGTAAGCACCACTTGACTTGTTGTGAAGCTCTTCCTTATCCTTGAGTGACATCTCATGAGCAACAATTCTTCCAATGACTTCCGTTGGCTTGAGATCTTTGTAATTGGGCATCATTCGGATCAATATGCACACGGTATCATATTTTCCATCCAAGGCTCTTAGGATCTTCTTGATGGTGAATTTATCGATCATCTCTTCACTTCCTAAGCCGGCAATCTCATTTGTGATGAGAGCACACCTAGAGTACATTTCAGCGACACCTTCACCATCCTTCATTTTGAACTTGTCAAGTTGACTTTGAAGCACATCCATTGGATTCCTTGATGGAGTCGGTACCTTCATGCATGTCAATCAAAGTATCCCAAATTCCTCTACATTCTCAAGGCGGCTGATTTTGTTGAATTCTTCGGGGCACAATCCGTTGAAGAGGATATCACAAGCTTGAGCGTTGTATTACAACATCTTCAACTCTTCCGCGGTAGCTTCACGGTTCGGTTCTCTCCCATCAAAGAATTCACCTTGCAAGCCAATACACACAATAGCCCAAACGACGGGGTTATGTCCAAGAATATGCATTCTCATCTTATGCTTCCAACTAGCAAAATTAGTACCATCAAAGTAAGGACCTCTACGGTGGTAATTTCCCTCACTAGACGCCATACTCTCCTAGGTTGTGAAACCAAGGCTATGATCACCAAAAGCTATGGAAATCAAGGCAAATGGAGACCAAAGCTCTGAAACCAATTGAAGGATCGAAAGTATGTCTAGAGGGGGGTGATTAGACTACTTGACCAAATAAAAACTTAACCTTTTCCCAATTTTAGTTCTTGGCAGATTTTAACAACTTAGCACAAGTCAAGCAATCTTAACACAATTCAAGCAAGCATGCAAAGAGTATATAAGCAGCGGAAAGTAAAGCATGCAACTTGCAAGAATGTAAAGGGATGGGTTTGGAGAGTGCAAACACAATAGGAGACACAAATGTTTTTGTCGTGGTTCTGATAGGTGGTGTTATCGTACATCCACGTTGATGGAGACTTCAACCCACGAAGGGTAACGGCTACGCGAGTCCACGGAGGGCTCCACCCACAAAGGGTCCACGAAGAAGCAACCTTGTCTATCCCACCATGGCCATCGCCCACGAAGGACTTGCCTCACTAGGATAGATCTTCATGAAGTAGGTGATCTCCTTGCCCTTACAATCTCCTTGGTTCACTCCACACTACTAGAAAAACCCCTACTAATGGCGCACCTAATATGGCCATTAATGGCGCATCTGTGGTGCGTCATTAACAGCACGCCATTAGTAATTTTTACTAATGGCGCACCACCTGGTGCGCCATTAGTATCTGGTATACTAATGGCGCACCGCGGGTGCGCCATTAGTATAGGCCAGCGTGCGCCATTAGTATGCCTCCCAGGGGCCATGTATACCCAGGTGCTTTGGCATACTAATGGCGCACCACCTCTGGATGCGCCATTAGTAACCGCGGCATACTAATGGCGCACTGCCCAGTGATGCGCCATTAGTATGCACTGTCATACTAATGGCGCACTGTCATGTGATGCGCCATTAGTATGAATATTAGGTTTTTTTTATTTTTTTATTTTCTGTTTTTTGCACAGGTTACAAAATGTATAGTTTGACAAAATATACACAGCACACATCAACAACAGATTCATCAAATGTATAGTCTTTGAATACAATTCATCATATTAGTCTCCGAATACAATTCATCATATTAGTCTCCGAATTGAAAAGACCGAACAAAGATAGAACATTATATTACAAGTCTCGAGACCGCGAGTAGCGAGTCTGTCTTCACATTACAAGTCGATATCGATCATCTAAACTACCATCACATAGAAGAGAGCTGCGGTCATCACAATGAGCATCATCACGATGAAACTCGTCTTCATCCGGTTCCTCCAACGCTCCCTCCCCTCTCCCGCTAGATAGCGGGCGTATCTAGATTCGGCCTCGGCCCTAGTGGTGTACCCTTTGTAACTGTTACCGCTGAATCGGTGAACCTGTCTCCGACACTCCTCCCAGTCATCGTAGACTCCGGGAACCTTACCCTTGTACACGACATACGTCGGCATCGCTATGCACTAGCCAAATGAAACGTTAGTACCAATTCACAGACAATACATAAGCAATATATAAGTATGCAACAGAACGATCGGAAGAGAAAAGCAAGACATTAATAGCATCAATTACAGCTAAGTTGAACGACTCTCGAAACCAAAGAGACATACTACAAGTTCATTAAAGTTTAATTACAACATGAGCCAATCGATGTTTCAGAACTAGACAACTCGACTCAAGGGACCGGAGCGTGGATGAAGCCGCCGTCTATCGTGGGAGTCATGAAAGAACGGGCGTTGTCATCCTGCATTTGTAGCATTGTGTCGATGTCACTGTTGGACGGTTGATTTCTGAGGTAGAACTGCCCCGAGGTACGAAGGACATCTTGATGGATGATTTCCGCAAACTCCGACTGGATGCGAAAGAATTCTTGTCGGAGGTCCGCGTCCTGGATTGCCGACACGCTCACGGCCCAATCTTTGAGTTTACTCGGTAGCAGAAGTTGATGATGGTCCCGTACGATCGCCCGCATGTGATGGATGGCGTAGTAGGCACCCTTCTGACCGCCAGGCGGCTGCTTGACGCAGCAGAACGTCGTATTGTGGGAGAACACGTGCTTGCCGTACTTACGAATAGGCCTGGTGAAGGTGCCTCCAGATTGGGCGTAGCCGGGGAGAACATCATCAAGAACCTTCTTGACATTTGTGTAGTCTACGTTCGACTGACGGTCCGGGTCAAAATACGTGGCCATGGAATATTTGGGGCTTAGGAGGATGAGCGTGCAACGTGTGTCACTGCAGAAAACACGGAATGTTAAAAGAAAAACGATCGAAATGTAAGAATTCATATGTTACGGGCCGGTTGAGGGGAGGACTTACTCGGGAAAGTAAGGCACGAGGAAGTTATCCTTATCTTGGTTTGCCAGAATGACGCCTTCGAGGTAAGAACTCGCGACTTGCCAGTCCCCAGCGCTGCCCAAGATCTTGGCACGCATGTAGAAGGGGTCGACTATCACGATGTCCGGGGTCTTGTCGCGAATGATCCGCATCTCCATACTCAGCGAAAATAGCCGAACGAAGGTGTAGTGCAGCGGATGAAGGTTCAACATAGCGTGGATGTCATCAAAACGCAGGACGATCGTACGCCCGATGGAGTTATCCACAAAGCCCTTGCCCTCTGGCACCTTGGCCGCAAAAACCGGGTATGCCACATCCTTCTCCCTGAGACGCCGCTTCTCCAAAGCAAGAACACTGTCATGCAGACTCCGCATAGCACCGGTTGCAGCATTGAGCATATTTGTCGGTAGCATCGCCCTACCCGCCACATGCACCCTCCTCGAGATATCCTGCGGTGAAGGTGGCCCGTCCTGAGCACGGATCGTACTCGGTGCCGGCTGGCTCGCACCCTTCTTAGTCTTTCTTTTGCGTGCCTTCTTCTTCTCCTGTAATGGGACCGAGTTCTGCTCACAGACCGCCTTCTTGAGTGTGTTGGGGCTGATAATATTTCGCACCTCGCCTATCTAAGGCTCGGTGAAGTCGGCAGCTGGAGGCGTCTCCTGAGAGCTGAACGCCAGACGGTGCCTGTTGCAACTTGGCTTCTCCGCGGTACGAGCTAGATCGCACACGTCTTTTGTTGGGTTTGGTTCTTGAGAAGGAGGCCCCATGAAGTCGCCATCGTACCCATGCTCGGCAAAGTACTGATCAACGTTGCCAAATGTATCATCGTCGTCGTCGTCGTCGTTCTGATCCTGTGCCATATGCATGTTTGGATCCAGTGGCATAGGGATGTCCGGCACCGTTACGGCGGTCTTGCCATGGGGCCGACTTGGCGCCGGCACGACTGGCGGTGTTGTCTTTGGGGTGGTGTCCCCCGCCCCCAAACGAATTTGGCTCTTCGGCCAAAGCAGGGGCCAGCTCAGGCAGGCGCTGAGGGTCATCACGTCTTCATCGTCGGCCCCGACGGGTCGAATCGGAGGTAACAAGTCGTCGCAGCCTGGCAGCACCCGAACCAGTTGAACCCTAAACAAGTTGGGTGGCATCTGGGTACCGTGGAACAAGGGGTTGCCCGGTTGAACGATTTTGCCCTTGGCGACATCGACCAACTCGTTGTTCACGAAGTGGAGGAGAGTGCACGGAACGTCGGCGGCGCCCTGCGAAAACATGTAGGGCGTCAGGGATGCCCAGTCAAAGGCAAGGAGATGAAGTCCTCGGCCGAGAGAGGCTTAATTAGTTACCGTGATGATGGCGTCGAGCTCGGCTAATGTCGAGGCACCGCCAACGGCGGGCGTGCAGTTGACGGAGCGGCCGCTTGCTGAAGAGGTGCCGGCCGGCGTACACCCGGGTGCATTAAGCTCCCGTGCCGGCGTCGGAGACACCAATGCCGCCTCCGCCGGAGGCATCAATGGCCCCGCCATCGCATTATGCGAGTTGCTGGCCGTGAAGCTAGGAATCGGGGGCGGCCCCTGTTGGCCGCCCGCAATCCACGCACTCAACCCCGAGATCAAGGTAGGCACAAGGGCGGTGATCGTCGCTCCGAGTCGTTGTTCCACTTGCTCTTGGACAATCTCCGGAATCCGCGCCACCTGTGCCTTGAGTTCTTGAACCTCTCGCGCCTGGCTTTCCGAGCTGGTCTTTTTCTCCTTCCGCACACCAGCGGTATAGTATGACCCCCATTTTGTCGACAAGCCTTTGCCGGCCACACGACCAGCTGACGTTGGCTTACTGAGCTTATCCTTGTTCTTCATTACATTCAACCCCCTATTTAGAGTGGTGTCCCAAGGGTTGCTCTTAGTCGACCCCGCGCTACTGCTTTCAGTCGCCTGCGGAAGGAATGTGAACCATTTAGAAATTTGGCTTCATTAATTAGAATGCAACCATATGGAGCTAATTACGCGGGGGTGTATTCCTTACCAGAACAAGCTCAAGCTGCCTGGTCTTCGGATCCGTGGTAAGCTCCTTTGTTTTCGGGTCCTTCTTGTACCGGGCCCTAACAAAGTTCCTGGTCTGCTTGTCACCGTATTTATCGAAGAGGGGCGGTAGGCCTTGCTCGGCACGGTCTGCCTCCTCCTTGTCCCATATAGGCTCCGCCACTCTGTAACCGCCGGGACCGAGTGTGTGTTCCCCTATGTTCAGCTCCCGCATTTGTTTCCCCCACTCACTTGATTGGGAGCTTGCGGTGCTCGAGCAATTGATCTTGAAGTCGTTGTAGTCATCTTCGGTGATCGAAGGATTTTTCTCCTTGATCTTCTGATAACTCTCACCTTTCTCGATCATTCTCTTCACATTGCTTTTCCAAGTAGACAGGGCCTTGCTCATCTTCGTGAGGGCAGCATTGTTCACTTTATTCCCTTTGAGGCTTGTGTTTTCAAATTCAGCGGGGAACTTGTATCGTTCATGCAGCTTCGTGAAGAGGAGGTGGCGCAAATTCCCTCGGTCAGGATGCCTCAGGTTCTCGGTGTTGATCGAGACGGTGCTCCGGACAATGCACCCGAGCTGAAGCGAGTACCCCTTGACTATTCGTTCGGGCGCCGTTGGATTCCCGTTGGAGTCCACTTCAGTAACTTCCTCCTTGAGGGTGTGGAGCACGATCGGGCGCCGGTCCTTCCGTTGCCTCTTCGGTTGGCTGCCATCTGTGCGTGCGCCGCCATCATCAGTGGTGGCATCCTCGGCGGCACCATCAGTGGTGGCATCAGTGTGGTCATCCTCGGCGGCACCATCCGTGGTATTAGGATCGGTGGGGAAGGCGGCGTCCTCATAGAAGTGAGGTTGTTCCTCCATCTCCTGGGACAGCTCCCAGAATGCCTTGCCGCCCGAATCCCCGGCCTCATCGTTGTGGGCCATGTTTCTCTCTAAATAGAAACAAAGTTTGGTCAAAAAGTTGGTTATTGTCAAGGAACAAGATCTCTAAGTTGACCAAATAACCTAATTCTCGAGGAATGTCGCCAAAAAGTTGGTTATTGTCAAGGAACAATTGAGAGATGTTTGTGATATTGCCTAGGTGTTTTGGGATAGAACCTGTTAGTGTGTTGTTGCTAAGGTCCAAGTCCACGTTCTCAGGGTAACCTAGTTCTTGAGGGGTGTGTCTAGAAAGTTGGTTGCTGCAAAGATACAAGGTTGTGAGTTTGGTCAAATTGCCTATGATGTTTGTGATATTGCCTTGGATCTTGAAGGCACTGTTGCATGATAATCCAACCACTAAAGAATAAGAATACTATTTTTGTTCATAGGCAACACTTTTTGTTCTTGTTTTTGTGGTCGAATTGATGTTGAGCTAAAGGGTAAGGACAACTGGAAAATGGGGTCGACGGGTCGAGAGGACACACCGCATGCTCGTATTCAGCCGCCCGGTACGTTATTTCTTGACTCAACACCACGTGAAATGACGAGGCATTTGCTATGAGTATACTACTAAAGTTTAGCTCGATATGACCCCAAGACACATTATCGAGACAAGAAAGAGCATAATACATTTGTCAAACCATTCCGCGGTTATTGGTTGCGAGCTGAATAAGATGTATACAACCAAGGATATCCATCAGTCCGCTACCCGCATAGACATGTCTATCCGATCCATTTTCATGTAACAATTTTTTGTGTCGCTTCCCTTTGTTGCAATTGTGACCGGGCAAACTGTTACTTGTCGATCAATGCCACACGAGAAACATTATCAAGACCAAAAGCAGCACGATATATACTATTCTCAATTATTGTTTGCACGCCGAATACAAGGTCCTATACTACAACCAAAGTCCAAAGACAACCAGAAGGCGTTTTAATGGTAAATAGCATCATTAACAGTTTTATTATAACATTACTAGTTGCAACAAGTGACGGTTAAATAAATAGAAAAAGTATGAGTATTCTCAAACCAGTTGCTTGCCGGCGCAAGTATGCTCTACGCGTTTGCAACAGAGCAGAGTAATCAACGTTGTAGACTAGGCTCAAAGACATCTTGGCCATTAATTAATTAATCACATATGTAAGCAAGCAAGCAATCAACATTGTACTCCTTCGTAGGAGTAATTCTTATTCTACTGTACACTAACAGCAGGAGCAGTACAAGTATGAAGCAACAAAATAGTATTATATGGACAAAAAATACTAAACTAATCCAACCACTAAAGCAAATTAATTTTTATTTCGGTTGAGAATCGGGCACCTTCTAGGTCAAGAAAATTGGGCATGACCTTTGCTAATTTTCTTGACCTTGGAGTGCCCCATTTCTCAACCGAAACGGAAATTAATCAACGTTTCAGGAGAAAGGGGTCATTTTAGAAGATCACAAGTAGCAGCAGCATCACTTGACAAAATCACAACTAGCAGCAGCTCGCAGATAGCAGCAGCAGCATCACTTGACAAGTAGTACAGCAGCAGCAGCATGCATGCACTGGTCCATGGCACAAAGTCCATGACCCAGAACAGAGCACTTTACTAAAAATGAAGAAGAAAAAAGGCATGCATGCACTGATTGTAGCAAATCATCATTTCTGAATCAAAACAACAATTAGGACAGGGAAATTATGACACACTTCTGAAGAAAAAATGATTTTTGTAATCTGGTTGGTACTCTTACAGTTGCATAAATGATTTTTGCATGCCTACACATCATGGTGCATGGTCTAGCACTGCAAACTCAGTCCTCAGGATTACTGCCTTCGTAAACATGATGTTTTGCTCTTGCCCTAGCTTTGTTATGTCTAGTGGAATGGAGATGAAAATGATGAAATGTGACAGGTACTTATGATGAGGCTTTTACATGGGTACTCATGGTGCAGCTTTGTTTAGTTGTGCCGAGAAGCTGGTCTAGGCCTCTGTGAATATTACATATACTTTGTTCTGATTCACTCCATTCTGTTCAAACAAGTAGAGATCATGGCTAGTGTCTTGTGAAATAACTATTGAGCTTCATTGTTTATTTCTGTTTCTTTAAGATCTATGCATAGCATCTTGTCAGTTCCCTTTTGGTGGTTTCTGTTAATTTTGCCTTGCTTTTGGTTTGATTTGGGAGTTTGGGACCATGAAGATAAATACATCCGATCCCTTGGTTGACAGATGTTGCCTGGTCTTCCACCATGGCAGCTCTGTCAAGATTATCTCCCCA
>NC_041387.1:444169730-444170321 GCF_002162155.2 Triticum dicoccoides | reverse complement strand
AGAGGGAAGGCGAGGAGAGGGCGAGGGAGGGAGAGGGCGAGGGCGAGGGCGAGGGGGAGGGTCAGGGCAGCGGCGGCGGCGGCGGTGGATCGAGAGGGAGAGGGAACTGGCGAGGGGGAGAGGGAAATGGGGGATCGGGCGAAGGGGGAGAGGGAAGGGGGATCGGGCGAAGGGGCACAATACTAATGGCGCACCTCACCGTGGTGCGCCATTAGCATGTCCATACTAATGGCGCACCTCACCGTGGTGCGCCATTAGTATTTTTTTATTTCAACTCGAGCCAACAGGTTATGTACCACCAGAACTGATCCACATAAAGTCCCCTCTACTAGCTCGACTGGTCAGCAGCCAGTTCTCACACCAGGAGGTCCTGGGTTCGACTCCTAGGCTCCACAATTTTTTTTAGCATTTAAAAAGCTGTTTCATACTTATTTGTGTTTAAATATGTTCAAACTTGTTTAAATAATAACAGTAATATTTTTTTATAAGACAGTAGCATTTAAAAAGCTGTTTGATACTTATTTTTTTTATAAGACGGTGCGTGGGGTGCGGGGGGTCGGCGGCGGCGGTTGAGTAGGGGAATCGAGGGTG
>NC_041387.1:444161562-444169720 GCF_002162155.2 Triticum dicoccoides | reverse complement strand
GGTGCGCGGGGTGCGGGGGGTCGGCGGCGGCGGTTGAGTAGGGGAATCGAGGGTGCGGGGGGTCGGCGGCGGCGGCCGGTGGACTGGGGGGGTGCTCGGCGGCGAGGGGGACCGGATCTGGCGAGGTGGGATAGCGATCGAGATGGAGGGGGCCGGGATCGAGATCGAGTGTCCATGAAATTTAAAAATATTCATGATAGTTCAAAAAGTACCCATGAAATACAATCGAGAAATGAAGGCTACGATTTAAATACAATCGATCTTAGCTAGCTATCTGTTCACAATCTTCTTGCCCTTCTTTTTCGCATATGGAGTTTTTCTGTGGAACGGACGTCCTTTAGGCAGGGTGGTCCTGCTTCTTCTTGTGGTGTATGCTGCTACTTCATCATCGTCGTCATGTTCGATCCTCGGGTCGCCGTACTTGTCGAAGTCTTGCTCATTGGCTACTCCATCCATTCCAATGATCTTCCTTTTGCCTCTCCTCACGACAACACGACTGGGCTTTGGCGGGTCGGTAATGAAGAAGCATTGGTCCACTTGGGAAGCCAGTACCCATGGCTCATTTTTCGCGGTGACGTTTGCGCCCGCGGTCTTGGATTTGGCTTCGGGTATAACCATGGTGGTGAAATACCGGTCTTCTTTTATGACATTTTTGGCCCATCTAACACGGAACATCGGGACCTTCTCTCCAGCGTAGCTCAGCTCCCAGATCTCCTCGATCCTTCCGTAGTATCTGTCCTTGTCGTTACCGGTGTAGGATTCCATCGTTACCCCGGAGTTCTGATAACCATCGCTCTTCATGTCCTTGGCCTTGGTGTAGAATGTGTAGCCGTTGATATCGTACGCCTCATAGGTCATCAGGTTGTGCTCGGCGCCCTGTGACAAGGCGAATATGAGTTGTTCTTCCGCGGAAGAATCCTCATGTAAAGGGTACGACCGAAGCTTCTGCTTGAACCAACGCGTGAAACATGAGTTGTGCTCTTTGAGTATATCTCCGTCCGTCCTCTGTTGGCCTCGGTCATTGTACGTCTTCTTAATAAAGGTTTTGTGCTCTACCACCCAAGGATCGACCACGTCTATGTGTTGTAGCGCGACTAGGTTTGCTCTTTCAAAGTCGGTGAGTCGACCCTCGAAGTCGACATGCATTTCGCGGCGACCCTCACGGTGACCCTATCCAGCGAGCCTGCCGAGGTGCCTGTTGACAGGCAGACCAACGGGGTTCTCGATGCCTAGATAATTCGTGCAGTAGGAGATGCACTCTTCGGTCAGAAAGCCCCTGGCTATGCTTCCTTCTGGACGTGACATGTTGCGAACGTATCCTTTGATGACACCATTCATCCTTTCAAACGGCATCATGCTGTGCAGGAACGTCGGCCCGAGTTGGATGATATCCTCCACTATATGGACCAGCAGATGCACCATAACGTCGAAGAATGCGGGCGGGAAGTACATCTCAAGCTCGCATAGTATCACCACGATCTCTTCCTGTAGCCTTCTGAGTTACCTCACGCCAATCGACTTCCGAGAGATGACGTCGAAGAAGTTGCATAGGCCAAATAGCGTTTCACGGACGTGCGCGTCCATGATCCCACGGATTGCAACTGGAAGTATCTGTGTCATCAGCACGTGACAGTCGTGAGACTTCATCCCGTTGAACTTCTGCTTCGCTGGGTCTAGGTATCTGCTTATCTTCCCCGCGTAACCGTAAGGAAGTTTTACTCCTAGGAGGCAGGTGAAAAACTGCTCGATCTCCTCCTGACTTAGAGTGAAGCACGCGGGAGGGTAGTCATTTCCGGTCTTCTTGGCCTTTTTGCCTTTGCGACGACTTTCTGTGTCCTGCTTCGCCTCATCAACATCATCATCATCATCATCATCATCATCATATATAGCGTGAAGCTCCTGCCTGATGCCCATTGATTTCAAGTCTGCCCTTGCTTTCGGCCCATCTTTGGTCCTCTCTGGCATGTTGAGCAGGGTACCAAGCAGACTCTCGCACACGTTCTTCGTGATATGCATGACATCAAGGCTGTGAGGCACACGGTGGATCTTCCAGTATGGCAAGTCCCAGAAAACAGACCTCGTTTTCCATACCTTCAGCAGTGGCTCTGGCGCCTTTCGCTTCTTTCCCGGCTCTGGCGCCTTTTGCTTCTTTCCCGGCAGTGGGCAGTCTTTCCAATTTTTCAACAGCTTGTCTATTTCCTCGCCGCTCCTCGTACACGGGCGTTTTCGGGGTTCGGTTTCACCATCGAACAGATCCTTGCGTTTCCTCCATGGGTCATCGTCGCGAAGCCACCTTCGATGTCCCATGAACACGGTTTTCGAAGACCCGGGATCTCTATCTAGCTGGCGATACGTTGTGTCATCCATGCACCTTACGCATCCAGAAAATCCGTGGACTACCTGCCCCGCAAGATATCCGTAACCGAGATAGTCGTGCACCGTCGTGAGCAGTGCGGCTCTCATAGGGAAATATTCTTTCTCTGCGGCGTCCCACGTATTGGCTGGCGTTTTCCACAGCGTGTCAAGCTCCTCTTTCAGCAGCCCCAGATACAGATTGATGTCGTTCCCTGATTGTTTCGGCCCTTCAATTAGCATACTCATGTGAATGTACTTCCTCTTCATGCACAACCAGGGGGGAAGGTTGTACATCCACACAAACACAGGCCAGGTGCTATGTGTGCTTCTCTGGCTGCCAAACGGATTGACTCCATCGGTGCTCGCGCCCAGCATGATGTTCCTTGGATCGTTCCCAAATTCTGGGTATTCGAAGTTCAATGCTTGCCACTGGCTCGCATCCTTAGGGTGACTCAGCATCTTGTCTTTTTTATCTATCTCCGGATCATTTGCGTCATCTTCTCGCTTCTTCTCCTCCCTATCCGCGTGCCAACGCAGGAGCTTTGCTACCTTAGGATCCGCGAAATACCGCTGCAGACGAGGAGTGATCGGAAAGTACCACACCACTTTTCGAGGAGCTTTCTTCCTCTTCTTGTATCGAGTGACACCGCACACCGGACATATTGTAGACTCCGCATGCTCGTCCCGATAAATGATGCAATTGTTCATGCACACATGGTATTTCACGTGCGGTAAATCCAGAGGACACACGATTTTCTTCGCCTCCTCCAAACTGGTCGGGCACTTGTTCCCCTTGGGAAGATGTTCGTGCTAGAATGACATGTTCTTGTCGAAGCATGCGTCGGTCATTTTGTGTTTTACCTTCATCTCCAGAGCCATGAGCGTTACTTTCAGGCGGGTATCCTCGGGCCTGCATCCTTCATACAACGGAGTAACCGCGTCTAACTCAAGTTGATCCATCTTGGCTTTCTCTCAGGCGGCAGCTCTTGCGTTATCCGTCTGCTTGAGAAGCAGCTCTTGAATATGAGGGTCCTGCACCCAGCCCATCGATGGTCCAACGTCGTCTGCTCCGCCGGCATCATCATCATGTCCTGCATCTTCTACATGATGACTGTGTACAGCATCACCATCGTGATCATCTCCTGGGGATTCTTCGTCTTCTCGCCCCCCCGAGCCGCGGTGGTTGTCTTGCTGCCCTTCCTCATTTCTTGCCCGGCCCCCATGGACGACTTCGTAGTCATCTTCATCACCTTGCCACCGATAGCCATCCATGAAACCACGCAAGAGCAGGTGGTCCCGCACCTGCCCGGAATCCGGGTCCGCAATAAGGCTATTCAGCTTGCATCTTCGACGCGGACATCTTATCTCCGTCTCGTTCTTTTGAAGCATCTCGGCCTTCGCGGACCTCAAAAACCTATTCACGATGCCTTCGGTCATCGTGCGGACCATGGTCGCCTGCGGGGTAGAGCAAAACGATATTTTAGAACCAGGAAAAAATTTGGCATGACTTTCCCTAAAAATATGACCAAAAAGAATGCTTAATGCCAAAATTCTCGCCGAAACGGAAATGAATCAACATTCCGGCAAAATATTGGCAACTATCGCATTTCAAATACCGGTACACCTCCAAACACAAACACATATGCAACACCACAAACATATGCAACACCACGAACATACATAGATCTAGCTAGGCCATAAAAAGTGCATGTGCACATTGTTTGTAGGGAGAACAACATAAATATAGCTTCCCCCCTTACTTACCTAGCAAAACAAGGTAACTTAACCACTTAATTTGAATGAATCTATGGTGGAAATGAGGTGAAAAAGAGGAGGCACCCGAGACAAGGAGGAGGCGGTGGAGAGAATGAAGTGGGGAGAAAGTGAGTGTGGGAGGAGAGGCTGTCCAAAATATCTTGTTGCTGCCCACTTACTAATGGCGCACCAGCAACAAATGCGCCATTACTAATCCAGGTTACTAATGGCGCACCCCCTGGCGGTGCGCCATTAGAACTTTTGCAAAAAAAGGAATAAAAGAAATAATAAAAAAAATAACATTAGTGGCGCACCTTCTGGATGGTGCGCCATTACTAGTTACAACTAGTAATGGCGCACCACCAGGGGATGCGCCATTAGTATGTTTGGACAGGCGCACTAGTTCAAAAAAAAATTTGGTACTAATGGCGCACCGTGGTCAGGGTGCGCCATTAGTAGTTTCAACACTAATGGCGCATCAGAGGGTGGTGCACCATTAGTATATACTAATGGCGCACCACTTGTCTGGTGCGCCATTAGTGTCATTTCCATCTATAGCCCTTTTCCTAGTAGTGCCACAATCTTGTCGGAGGCTCCCAAGTGACACCTAACCAATCTAGGAGACACCACTCTCCAAAAGGTAATAGATGGTGTGTTGATGATGAACTCCTTGCTCTTGTGCTTCAAATGATAGTCTCCCCAACACTCAATTCACTCTCATAGGATTGGATTTGGTGGAAAGATCATTTGAGTGGAAAGCAACTTGGGGAAGGCTAGAGATCAAGATTCATATGGTTGGATTGGAATGTCTTGGTCTGAACACATGTGTAGGTGGCTCTCTCTCAGAAAATGGGTAGTGGAAGTGTAGGCACGGTCTGATGGCTTTCCTCACGAATGAGGAGAGGGTGGAGGGGTATATATAGCCTCCACACAAAATCTAATCGTTACACACATTATACCAAACTCGGTGGGACCGAATCAGAAAACTCGGTCGGACCGCTTCAGTACATATGTGACCATTAGGCAATTTCGGTGGGACCGACATGTCATCTTGGTGGGACCGATATCATTAGGGTTAGGGCAGAACGTAATCTCGGTTGGACCGATTACTCAAACTCGGTTGGACCGACTTTGGTAATAAGCTAACAGAGAGTTGATCAGGCAAACTCGATGGGACCGATTCGCTCGTCTCAGTGGGATCGAAGCGTTATGAAAAGGAAGCGGGGAGTTTGCATTGCAGCCTCGGTGGGACCGATCGCTCATCTCAGTTTGACCGAAACGTTACGAAGGGAAACAGAGAGTTTGCAACCCCATCTCGGTGAGACCGAGATCCCTATCTGTGAGACCAAAAAGACTAGGGTTTCTGGCAGTGGCTATATCAAATGAACTCGGTGGCGCCGGATGGATCAAATCGATGGGGCCGAGTTTGACTTTTGGTTTGGGACAAATGTGGATATCAGAAAGTGGTTGAGGGCTTTGGAGAATATCACTAAGCACTTTGAGCAAGCAAGCCATTAAGCAACACCTCTTCCCCTTTTAATAGCATTGGCTTTCCTATAGACTCAATGTGATATTGGATCACTAAAATAGAAAATGTAGAGTCTTGGACTTTAAAGCTTGAGCCAATCTTTTGTCATTAGCATTTTGAGGGGTCCACATTCCTTATCCATGCCATGCCAATCATTGAACTTTCTTGAAATATTTATCTTGTAATGGCATTAGTTCAATGAGCTATATGTTGTTAATCATTACCAAAACCACCCAGGGATAGCTGCACTTTCAATAAGGTACCATGTTGGATGGCAGAATGGGTTTAGACAACTCTGTAGGGACAAATGCAGGCGGTTTAAGGGTCAACGTATGCCCTTACACACATTTTTGTTTATATAATAGTGTATTATAAAAATTTAGAAAACCCAAAGGTTACTCAAACTTCAAAATATTTTTTTCGCCTATCAACTTTTTTGTTTTCTTTCTCATTTGTCGTTTATGTACCGTTCTCTATAAAAGGAATGATGACATATCAGGTTATAACTCTATTGAAGCATTTTTAGTTAGTGATAATGTTACGTAGGCAGCGGCTTCCCGACATATTAAAGTACTTTGACGTCATTATTAGAAATCTAGAAAGAAACCCACGGATCATATGGAGTAACGGATCATATGGAGTAACAGTGAAACCCTATACGTGATATTAAATATTTTTTCAATTAAAGCAATTCGTTATCATGTCCTTTCTCGAGCGGCATTTTGGTGGAAATTCAAAGTGGAGTAATATAACATCGTAGGACTATCATCAAACACTCTCTAAGAATCTTAACAACTTCATTTATTGCGGAACTATGATTATGAATGTGCATGCACATACATGTCCCTCTGGGAGGACGTTCTCCCTACCAATGACTGACGCTGACACGATCTCGACGGTGGGAGAAGGGTATCTGGCTGCGGATGGATCCTGGATGGACGGCGATGTAGTCCAAGAAGGGCAGGCGCATTGTAGCGGTTACCGACGTCCTATGATGTCTGGGCGGCGGCCGAAGAGGTATAGCGGTGGACGATGAGGGTAGGAATGTAAAGTAAGGAGGGGAACGGAGGCGGAAGCGAAGAAAAATAGACTGGGTGGGGATTTGGGTGGGTCGGAGGTTTCAGAGTCCTACATGTCGGCGATCCGGACACCCGCGAAGCCTCCCCAATTTGCTTTCAATTTGTGGGAGAATGGACATCCGGACCGCTCCGCGGACTGATAGGGTACCGTGTTTGATGGCAAAATGGCTCTAAAACGGGTGCTTTACTCAGACATCAAAAACTCATCCTTTCGCCTAGCCATCTTTCTTGTATTTCTTTCACATTTGTTGTTTATACCATTTCTATAAAGAGAATGACGATGTATCATGTTATAAATCTACTGCAACATTTTACATTAGGGGTATATTACGTAGGCAATGACTTCCCGACAAATTAAAGTACTTTAACAACATTATTATAAGAAAGCTAGAAAGAAGCGCAAGGATTGTATGGAGTAATGGTGAAACCCTATATGTGATATTAAATATTTAGTGATTAAAGCAAATCGTTATTATGTTGTTTCTCAAGCGACATTTTGGCAGCAATTCAAAGCTGAGTAATATAACATCGTATAACTATCTATCATCAACAACCGCTAATAATTTTAACAAAATCATTTATTGCGCAACTATGATTATGAATGTGCATGCACTTATTGGCCCTCGGGAGGCCATCCTCCCTGGCAGCGAGTGACCTTGATGCAGCCTCGGCCGGCCATAGGTTTGCTTGCATCGACTGTGTGTGCGCCACCGCCACGAATACTTGGAAAAGTTGGAATGTCGAGGTTTTCACTAAAGACATGTTGTTGTGAACGCCTATCACCCTAATATCAATGTCGATGTTCTCCTCCGGCACATGTGTTCTCACACTCCTTTCGTAAGACAATCCTCGAGGTCTTCGTGCAATTTTTCGGCTTTGTCTAGGGTTACATCGCATGACGTTGGCCTTGTCACAGTTTTTCTGGTTTTACACCAACATCTCCTCGCATTTTCTGTCTGCCAAAGTCGTAAGCATATACCCCCTATAATATGATATGATACTATCGTACCACTTTGTTAAGGTGGGCTTTTTTCGCCATAGATCTTTAAAAAAAGATATGAATGCATATAGAGTCTTCTAATTATTTTCAAGAATGAAGTTCATCACATCCAGGTATCCAATGAAAATATGTAAATAGCAACAAACTTACATATCTATATACGATAAGATGATGGTGGAGAGGCGGGTAATTGAAGGTCGATCGCCGTCTAAGATGCAGCTATTCTGGTGTTCCCAGAGCCATCGGGTGATGAGGATGATGAGGGAGGCCAACCCTCTATGAGCGGGAGCGGGTGCTTGGTCACAGGACGTAGCCCACCAGGATTGGAAATCCATGCCGTCAATGGGTAGTTTGGCCATGGAGCGAACCCATCCTAGGATCTCGAGCCAAATTCTTGCAAGAAATAGTAGCCCACCAGCAAGTGTTGTATCGTTCCTTCTT